>NC_068426.1:35128870-35353870 GCF_023373465.1 Oncorhynchus keta | reverse complement strand
AATATCGCACCATATCAAAGACAAATAAATGAACATTTGTAAAACTGCAGCATCCCACAAATTGAAATAAATGTAAAAAAGGATGCTATTACACATGTGCATTTAAAGTAGAACTTAATGTATATAAACAAAGTGCATATAAATGTAACAATTCTAAATGAATACAATCTGAACAACATAATAATAGTATATTGCACCATATCAAAGAAAAACAAATAGCAATGTGCAAACTGCAGCATCCCAGTTAAAACATTAAACTGGTCCCTCTATTCTCTCTCTTCTTTGTTTCCATGTTATAACCAGCAGCACACAGCAATGCTGACCATATTTTGCTTTTATGAGACATTTGCATTCAGAAATGCAAGCTGCCTCACTTTCGAGGGGCTGGTGTGGTTTCTTCTCTCAGTAATTATTTGTCCCGTTTTCAAGAAGACCCTCTCAGAGGGAACGGATGTGGCCACTATGCAGAGTCTCCCTGTCATGAATTAGTAAGCCGTGGGTAGACAGAGGTCTGGTTCTTCCACCAGCACAGAGGATCTGCAGATCCTCCAAATAGGATGTGACCTCCATTATGGCATCTGCTGAGGGATTCCTTCGTGCTGCATCCCCAGTTGCTCTCTCATCAAACAGCATCCAAACAGCAGACGTTTGTGGCACTACTGCTGGTGCTTCTGCTCCATCTGATCCCTCTTCTTCCTGTTGCCCTGGTGCCTGAGCCAGCTGACTGCTGGGGCTGTCCCTCCCTGCTGCTGAAGTTGTTCTTTGAAGAGCCTCATCAATCGCTCTGGCTTCACTGAAGGCTAACTTCTTAAACCTGGGGTCAAGTGCAGCGGTTTCTGATAGCACGTGATTTTTATCCATTCTGTGGAACTTTCTGTCCATTGATGAAGATAGGGTGTCCATCAACTCTGTCACATGTTCTGTGGTTATATTTGCTTCTCTCTGGCGGCTGGCTGTGATTCGCTGCAGACCCTTACACAGGAATATCATTTTTGAGGCTGTGACAGTGCTGAAAAGAGAGAACAGTAACTTATTAGTTCAGGTTCATGTTTTGTCTACTGATACTACATTCTACTTCTGCTCATATACATATATAATACTGGATTAAATAATGATGTAGTAATAACTGCTTGCTGTACCTCTCTCCATTGATCTCCACAGTGACCTGCTCAAAGGGTTCCAGGACTCTGCACACCTCCTCCACCACCTCCCATTCCTCTTGGGTCAGAGCATCAACAGGTACATTGAAAATAGCCAGGGTAGAGATGAGGGTATCCTTTGACTCAAGAAACCACTTCAACATATAAAATGGCAAACTGCAGTAGCTTTTTGGACTCTTTCCCACACTGAAGCCTGTGTACTCCAGTACTGTTGTGGAATAAGTGAGTTTGAAAGGGTTTTCCTGCTGGGAATTGTGTACATTGGATTTAGACTATTGCTATAGTTTCTAAAACTTCTGTCCTCCACGATCGAAAGTGGCTGGAAATTGGTGGCAATCATTTTAGCCAATGCAATATCAATTTGGCCTTGTTTTGCTACAGACACAGACTTTGGCATAAACTGGTCCAAAGTTGCTGTGGGTCGCGGAGTAGGCCTACTTGACACGTGTGGAGGTGCTGACTCCACCACTATCACTAGCAGGCCCACTAGTTTCTCCGCTACAGCTAGCTTCACAGTTGGGTGCACAGTTCGCATATACCGGTGTAGGTTGTGCGTAGAACCGGCTTTATATGAGATTTTGATTTGGCAAATTCTACACTGTGTTCTAACATTGTCTACATTATTAAAATGCATCCAAATGCTACTCTGCTCACGACTCATTTTCCAGCTGTTGTTTCCACAGCTGTCCTTTCTCTCTCTCCTTGAGTGTATGACTGAGCTCAAGAGCTTATTCATATCTTAATATTGGTGTAGTTACTGCTTTGTTTACGATTTGTGAATAATGATATTATTAACACAGCCCTAATAGGCCGACACCTGCATTAAAAAAAAGACCCAGCATGAAACAGAATAAAAACCCAAATGATGGTTAATAAATTAACCCACGTTTGGGTAATCCTAACAACCCAACATGTTGGGTTATTCACCCAACCCAACTGTCTGTGTCAAAATAACTCAGCGTTTGTTCTGTCCAATATTTACCCAGTGCTGGATTACCAAATAAATTACCAAATTTAAGCCAGCATTTTCGTGCACACACTCACGAGTTGTTCTCGGATGTCCTTGAAGGTCCTCGTCCAGATATAGATAGTTAGCCTGAGGACGGACAGGAAGGATGGTCATCCAAACAGAATCCACTCTGGAAAAAAAGAACTGTCCAAATCACCTAAAATAACCAGACACACACAGACTAGGTGACACAGGATCTGGACTGTTCCACTGGTCATTTATGTTCCAGACAGTCATAAAAGGCTGAAATCTCTTTCCCTCACCAAACATTGTGTTTGTAAATGTGTGTTTGTGTGTGTTTGTTTGAAACTAGGCCCTGCAGACTACAGACCAGACAACACCGAAGGGAAAACCAGTATCAGGTTCAGTAGGACACACACTGTAGCACAGCAACACAGAATACAAATATCTCTGTTCTTATTAGTCAAGTTCAGGTGTTTACCACCCTGTTTTGAAAAATGTTTCATGCCTCCTGGACATGACTCTGGTGAGTAATAATGCCAATCGGCAACATTGGTTAACAGTACACTTGAATTCATTGGTAAATTGACAGAGGAAAACACCAGCTTCAAATCATTAAAGGCCCAGTGCAGTCAAAATGTGATTTCCTTTGTTTTATTTATAGTTCAGCAATATATAATATATAATATATATATGCCATTTAGCAGACGCTTTTATCCAAAGCGACTTACATTCATGTGTGCATACATTCTACGTATGGGTGGTCCCGGGGATCGAACCCACTACCCTGGCGTTACAAGCGCCATGCTCTACCAACTGAGCTACAGAAGGACCACACGTCCTTCTATATAATAATACTGTGAAATTGTGAGAATTATGATAATGCCCTTTTAGTGTAAGAGCTGTTTGATAAGACCGCGTGAAACGTCAGCCTGTTTTGGTGGGATGGATTTTTGGCCTGCCTAGTGACATCACGTGGAATTAAATTGGTTAACAGACCAATAAGAAAGAGAGTTCCAAACCTCTCTGCCAATAACAGCTAGTTTTCAGCTCTCTGCTAAGAATCTGTTTTTGTAAAAAAAAAAAAAACATTTTAATTGAAAACTATCACAGTATATAGACTTTTTTTTTACGGTATTATTGACTGTATGTTTGTTTATTCCATGTGTAACTCTGTGTTGTTGTATGTGTCGAACTGCTTTGCTTTATCTTGGCCAGGTCACAATTGTAAATGAGAACTTGTTCTCAACTAGCCTACCTGGTTAAATAAAGGTGAAATATATGTATTTTTTCTAAACAGTAAGGTACTTAATTATTACCCGGAAATGATTTAATATTGAGATCAATAAATATTTAAGAAATATAAACAGTCACTTATATATATTACATATATTTTTTTTTTAAACATTTTTATTTGAATCTGCAGTTCAAATGGTTTGCATTCAAAGATAATATGTTGGGCTATTCAGTCGTGTGTGGAGAAGCACATAGCGCTCCTTCACTAACCACACATTTCCATTCTAATTAGCGGTAGCCGTGGTAATGGTCGGTTAGCGCCATGCGGCATTCTTTTGTTTGTTAAAAACACTGCAGCAGTAAATACACGGACCATGATACATTCCAGATTTATTACTGTTCAAAATACATTCATTCAGATAGAACAATGGTATGTAGAACAAATACGCCTCTCTGACATGTCGAACAAGGAATCACATCGGTTCTATTCATGCCTTTTCTATCTGCAACATTTGACAACGGTTGGCAACTGGTAAGGTCTCAGATTCAGAATCAGTTTGGTATTGGGGTAGTGTGGCTGTGGATAACCCACAGGCCAGGTTTAATGCTCACTCGAGTGAGGTAGCCTTTCTGGTCTTTTTGCACTGGGGTGTTTTGCAAGGATATTCTTGTTATTATTTACAGCATTTGTCTACTTAGCTTTGCTTTTCTGGTTTATACATTTTTTTACAAATATATTTTGTACAAGATCCACTCCACCAACTGCTGCTAATGCCATCCTTTATAAGACTCATACTGTAGGTCTCTTTCTTACAGTAAACACAAGCTTCAAATCATTACGAGTGTTGACATTTCTTCACCAGTCAATGTTTAGAAATGTTTTATGTGCTATTCAAATGGGTTGCAATCAAAGACCATGTTGTATACAATATGCTAAATGTTCAAGTCGAGTGTGTCTGTGTTCAAGGATGAGTGTGTGTGTTTGTTTGGGTGCGTGCATGCGACCCGTGCGTGTGTGCGTGCATTGACTCGTTTACTCAATGCACTAAATGGCTGTTGATTAGTAAACAGAAGTGCAGTGGTGTGTGTGTGTGTGTGTGTGTGTGTGTGTGTGTGTGTGTGTGTGTGTGTGTGTGTGTGTGTGTGTGTGTGTGTGTGTGTGTGTGTGTGTGTGTGTGTGTGTGTGTGTGTGTGTGTGTGTGTGTGTGTGTGTGTGAGTGCGTGCGTGCGTGCGTGCGTGCGTGTGTGTGCGTGTGTGTGTGTCAGTCAGCATTGCTTCTGGCAGTTATGGGATGCTGTCATCTCAGCTTGTATCACTGCCTCTCTCTTTATCTCTCTCTCTCTCGCTGTCTCTCTCTCTCTCACTGTCTCTCTCTCTCTCGTTGTCTCTCTCTCTCTCCCCTCTCTTCAGTGAACATGAGATAACCACTAATAGAGAGTCGCACACTAATTGCTATTGACTCATACACACATTTTCCATTTCCAGTGGACTAACTGAGCAATGCTCAACTGTGATGCCATTTTAAATGTCACCCAACTTTGCCTCAATCCACCCTCCCAGAGAGAGAGAGTGAGACGGAGAGAGAGAGAGAGCGAGTGAGACGGAGAGAGAGAGAGAGAGAGAGTGAGAGGGAGAGAGAGAGAGAGAGAGAGAGAGAGAGAGAGAGAGAGAGAGAGAGAGAGAGAGAGAGAGAGAGAGAGAGAGAGAGAGAGAGAGAGAGGGAGAGAGAGAGAGAGAGAGAGAGAGAGAGAGAGAGAGAGAGAGAGAGAGAGAGAGAGAGAGAGAGACAGAGAGACAGAGAGAGAGAGAGAGAGAGAGAGAGAGAGAGAGACAGAGAGACAGAGAGAGAGAGAGAGAGAGAGAGAGAGAGAGAGAGAGAGAGAGACAGAGAGAGACAGAGCGACAGAGAGAGAGAGAGAGAGAGAGAGAGAGAGAGAGAGAGAGAGAGAGAGAGAGACAGAGAGAGAGAGAGACAGAGAGAGAGAGAGACAGAGAGAGAGAGAGAGAGAGACAGAGAGACAGAGAGACAGAGAGAGAGAGAGAGAGAGAGAGACAGAGAGACAGAGAGACAGAGAGAGAGAGAGGGAGAGAGAGAGAGAGAGACAGAGAGAGAGACAGAGAGAGAGACAGAGAGAGAGAGAGAGAGAGAGACAGAGAGACAGAGAGAGAGAGAGAGAGAGACAGAGAGACAGAGAGACAGAGAGAGAGAGACAGAGAGACAGAGAGAGAGAGAGAGAGAGAGAGAGAGAGACAGAGAGACAGAGAGACAGGGAGAGAGAGAGAGAGAGAGAGAGAGAGAGAGAGAGAGAGAGAGAGAGAGAGAGAGAGAGAGAGAGAGAGAGAGAGTGAGACAGAGAGAGAGAAATAGAATCATAGGAGAGAAAAAATTGTCTGTCTGTTAGTGCTGAGCAATTCACCAAAATGTCAGTAATTTTTTTCTTAAACAACTAATTAGTTAAATTATTTGAAAATATGTGAGCCCAATGCGCAGTTTCTTTAGAGATAAAATAAAGCCTGAACTGTGCGATGCAATAGGGAGTTGTAGTTTCCAACAGGCCAATATTCTACATAGTTTAGCGCAGAAAACATGGTCATTAACTACAGTGCCTAGGTTTCCATCCAATTGGATGTATTCTAAATATTCTCAAATCTGCATACAGTGGTGTGTTTCCACCAAAAGGAATTGTTGCTGATAAAAATCAGTGCGTTATGAGGTAGTGCACACAAAATGTACTTTTTCGCTTAAGTTTACAAATCAAATCAAATTCATGTTTCCCAGATAAAAATCTAAAGTTCACTGTGTTTCCATCACATTTTAAACTCCACTGAGAATTTTGTCACAAACTGTTGCGTCAAATAGCAAATGTGCCTACTCTGGTTTTGGCACCTGCCCAAATGTGCCTACACCTGCCCTCTAGCCAACAGCTTGCAGATACAGTGCAGGTAGCTGTGCAGGTAGGCTAGTCTTCATGATGAGATTATCATGGATAAGAGTGAGAATACTTGTGTTTGTCAAACGGTAGTCAGGCATTGATTATCATGTCACCAGAATAAGACCCTCAACATTTATCGGAAAGGAGCGTCAAGATCACCGTGCACTTTTATCACCCTGTGAAGGTCATCATCATTTCTTTAATCTGTATCCTAATAAACTGCATGGTTTCCCGAGCCGTAGTGAGAGGACAACACACCATATCGCCGCGTGATTCCACGTTTACTTCGATATATTGGTTATTATATCCATATTTGCGCATCAAGGCGTTCCCACCGCCATTTCTCACATAGTTCATTAATCAGAAACTAAAAAGATCCCACCAGGTCGAACAAACAGATGATCTGTCAGCATTTATAAAACTGTAGCGAATCGTCCTGTTTCCATCACATCTGTCATGGTGGAAACGTGGCTAGTGACCCTAATCCATTGCACGCCCACTATGTCTCGTCTGTGTAAAAGCAGACACGAACACAGAGACGGAGAGAAGAGACAGAAGAACTCGTGACCGAGAGGGATGGAGAGCAGTCGCTTCGTGAGGTAGCTCTGCCTGGAAATACATGATCTAAGTGATTGATAGTTGGTTGATTGATAGTTGATTGATAGTTATGATTCTACAATCATAAAAGTATGCATTATTTAACATGAGTATGTCCTAAAATAGTAATTTCTGTCGGAGAGCACAGGCAGCAGCTCTATAGAGATGATATACTAACTGTTTTATTATGTATTGTTGCAGCATTCAACCCACATAATAAATGGTGAATTTAATGTCAAATAAAAAAAATACAATAAATAAATACATGATTATTTTTTTAAATAATCGAACAGAAACCGAACCCCAAGAAGCACTAATCGTTTAGCATTACTGTCTGTGGAAGGATAGAGTGAGTGTGCGAGTGAGGCAGGAAAAAAGGTGTCAGATATCGGCCTTCCTGTCGCTCAGTTCTCTGGTTACAGCCTCCCTCGTCACACACACATACGCTCAAACTCACACACACACACGCCCTCCTAGACAGACAGACACACGCTGATAAAGCTGATTAGTTGAATATGCGAACTCCACCCTACGAGACTGTGTGAGTTCACTGAGCATTATTCAGTGGGGAAACGTCATAGAAGCATTCGAAACATAAAACCTGAGTCCTGACAGATATAATTCAGCAACAAGCTCTCGCAGTCTCACTGCAGAATTAGACGTTCATCCACGTTTCTCCAAATGTCAAATTTCGACGTGTTTTTGACATCCTGGTTGACTCTTCCTGTTCAGCATCATACCGTTTCTCCAGATGTCCAATACAGAAGGTTAAGGGTTAAGGTTTAGGATTGGGTTAAAACATCAAGTTTAGACACTCATTCCGGATGGTTAAGGTAAAGGTTAAGGTTTAGGATTGGGTTAAAACATCAAGTTTAGACACTCATTCCGGATGGTTAAGGTAAAGGTAAAGGTTCAGGTTTAGGATTGGGTTAAAACATCAAGTTTAGACACTCATTCCGGATGGTTAAGGTAAAGGTAAAGGTTCAGGTTTAGGATTGGGTTAAAACATCAAGTGTAGACACTCATTCCGGATGGTTAAGGTAAAGGTAAAGGTTCAGGTTTAGGATAGGGTTAAAACATCAAGTTTAGACACTCATTCCGGATGGTTAAGGTAAAGGTAAAGGTTCAGGTTTAGGATTGGGTTAAAACATCAAGTTTAGACACTCATTCCGGATGGTTAAGGTAAAGGTAAAGGTTCAGGTTTAGGATAGGGTTAAAACATCAAGTTTAGACACTCATTCCGGATGGTTAAGGTAAAGGTAAAGGTTCAGGTTTAGGATTGGGTTAAAACATCAAGTTTAGACACTCATTCCGGATGGTTAAGGTAAAGGTAAAGGTTCAGGTTTAGGATTGGGTTAAAACATCAAGTTTAGACACTCATTCCGGATGGTTAAGGTAAAGGTAAAGGTTCAGGTTTAGGATTGGGTTCAAAAACAAAAACAAAATAACGTGTGTTCACCACTAGGGTCAAACACCCAACCCTCTGATCCACAGTCATGGGATCCACAACACCCTAGCAAAACCCAAGCCTACCAATTTCGAAGTCACTTTTGAGCGATTTGCCTGGAATCAGATACGAGTTCACTGCTAAAACGGCAGAATATGAGAGTCAAAGAAAGACATCAGCAAACACACAAAAAGAAAACACACACACACATGTACGCACAGACTTTTACGTCTCTCCTCTCGTCTCGCACTTCTCTGCCCTGTCCTCTCCTTTCCTTTAAAAGGGCAATCCGCAATTGAAACAATAACAAAAGTACCCACCTAACCTCTGTTTTATTACAAATCTGAGGGATGGGTCTGGACCAATGTAACCACTCTTAGAGGTAGACTCAGCGAAATGACGTCGCCACGAGCAGCACTGCATATATTGAGATGAGAAAGGTGTAAGACTTGGCTCTCGCACACAGTTTCTGCGTATGTGTACAGGTTGATTCCACGCTGTCACAGCGTTGGTGGGCAGAGCACTTAAGGGGGCTGAATAATTTTGCACACCCAATTTTTCAGTTTTTGATTTGTTAAAAAAGTTTGAAATATCCAATAAATGTCGTTCCACTTCATGATTGTGTCCCACTTGTTGTTGAGTCTTCACAAAAAAAATACAGTTTTATATCTTTATGTTTGAAGCCTGAAATGTGGCAAAAGGTCGCAAAGTTCAAGGGGGCCGAATACTTTCGCAAGGCACTGTATATCATTAATTTATAAGTCCAAAAATGGATGTAACGACTGCGGATTTCCCCTTTAACTCTCTTGTTCTCTTTAGTTTAATTTGATAAAGCAGCAGCAACAGAAGCTCTCTGTGGTGGTTACATGTCAGCGCAAACACAGAAGAACAAGCCCACAAACAGACACAGCGGGGGCGGAGATCAATAGTAATATTTTTTTCTGAAGCCACTTAAAGGCTCACCTCTGATTGGTAGATGCCGGAATAACCCAATTATCAGATGAGTTACCAGATGGAGAGAAAGAATGGAGAAAAATGAAAGAGAAGGAGTAGGACAAATTGAAAAGAGCAGTTAGTGGAAAGGTAGGTCAGAAAATATTCACTAATCATACACTATGGGGGTTCAGGTGAAACTGAGCTCTGGTCAAGTCACAATGTGAATAAAGCACATTGATAAAGAGAAAGAGAGAGCAAGAATGATTGTGATAGAGAGAAAATATATCCATATTGGGAATGTACAAACACATGTTGCCATATCTACACATTCCATAGAGTATATTCTATCTACACATTCCATAGAGCATATTCTATCTACACATTCCATAGAGCATTTTCTATCTACACATTCCATAGTATATTCTATCTACACATTCCATAGAGCATATTATATCTACACATTCCATAGAGTATATTCTATCTACACATTCCATAGAGCATATTCTATCTACACATTCCATAGAGTATATTCTATCTACACATTCCATAGAGCATATTCTATCTACACATTCCATAGAGTATATTCTATCTACACATTCCATAGAGCATATTCTATCTACACGTTCCATAGAGTATATTCTATCTACACATTCCATAGAGCATATTCTATCTACACATTCCATAGAGTATATTCTATCTACACATTCCATAGAGCATATTCTATCTACATCTACACATTCCATAGTTCCATAGAGTATATTCTATCTACACACATTCCATAGAGTATATTCTATCTACACATTCCATAGAGTATATTCTATCTACACGTTCCATAGAGTATATTCTATCTACACATTCCATAGAGTATATTCTATCTACACATTCCATAGAGTATATTCTATCTACACATTCCATAGAGCATATTATATCTACACGTTCCATAGAGCATATTCTATCTACACGTTCCATAGAGCATATTCTATCTACACGTTCCATAGAGCATATTCTATCTACACGTTCCATAGAGTATATTCTATCTACACATTCCATAGAGCATATTCTATCTACACTTCGCTGCTCTGTCCCTGCTCTACAGCTCCCTTTCTTGCTCCCTCGCTCTCTCTCTCTCTTTCTGTCCAGGGCCTAATTGTCATGCAGTGAGGGAGATGTGCGACCTTCCTCTCTCCTCTCCAATCTGTTCATTTCTTGTCGTTTACTCTCCTAACAAGGCCTTATTCACCAGTAACGCCCCCAAGGAGAAGACGACGTCTCCTAAATAAATAATTGAAAGAATCGGGATGGATAATACATTACTTTTACAGTGTGTGTAATCAAATGGATTACTCAGGGCCGGCTACAGGCATACGTGACCTAAGTGGTCGCTTAGGGCCCCAGGCCGCTAGGGGGCCGCTAGGGGGCCGCTAGGGGGCCGCTAGGGGGCCGCTAGGGAGCCCCCCCCCAAAAAAAAATATATATATATATTTTGTTAGTAACTCTCACATAATAGATATCATGGCATGTCATGGCAAAAGGTGTAGAATTGCAGGGAATTAGCTTTAAAACTTTAAAAAATTCTCTCCACCCATGGCAAAACAAGTAGAATTGCAGGAAATTTGCTGTAAAACGGTCATTTCTTTCCCTCTGCCCCATGGCAAAATGAGTATAATTGCATGAAGTTTGTCATAAAATTGCTGATCCACATCATGACAGATGCTGCAAACGGATTTCACTTTCTGTCAAAACAAGGCTTTTCACTGTGACACACACACACACGCGCATCCCTGAGGGTTACCAGTGACACTCCCTTTGGAGGTCTGAACCCTGCTCATTCAGCACTCAGAGTTAACGTACAGCACTTAGGATCCCATTCAGACCGAGGAGATGTATGGTATTCCTACGCACGCCTTTCCTACACACTTCTCAGTAGTTAGTAATCAGGCTTACCTTAGGCAGGTGCCTAACAGGCTTTGCAGGCATGGTTCCTCTGCGCACGCTGAAAAAATGTAATTCAACCGCTGAAAGCCCTCCCACTTCCTGGAGAAGTGGGAGATTTTCTCCTGGAGTTTTCATTCAATCGAGTTTTCCGTGGCATACATTTATCTAAAGCCATGCCTTTGAATTTGGTGTACCATTTCATTTAAGTTTTTCTCGACAGACTCGCTAGAATATATGGAGAGAACGGTTCAGATGATTATGACAAAAAAAGACACGCAAACACATGCATATTGATCTCCTTTTCAGCACCAATTGGTAGATTTAAAAATACTCTGATCCTGCACACTATTTATTTATTTAGGGTTAGTAAAGTATTTCCGAACAATACATGTAAAAAATTGCGCACAACATATATTGGTGAAATAAGGTTTTTGGATTCATTTGGAAAGTTGCAGTATCCAATGGTTCAATCTATGAAATATTGGAAGGGGAGAAAGGTGTACAATAGGACCTGCTCGTCTTGAACCGTGTGGCAGGCTTCAGGTTTATACTGCTACGTATGGTCTGCGTTCCATAATAATTCACCACATGAATATGACAGAGGGAAGAAAGGTAAACTGACAACGGAATGGAACGATGCAAAACGTAAGGAAACTAACACTAAAGTCTCTTAGTCTCTTCTTTCACCAGCGACGGTGACTACCGTTAGTGACTCATATTTAACAAGATACAAATGGCAAAAAAAGAGCGTGAAAAGTCTAGGCATATTACTAAAACATTCTAGAAATCATAAATCAACTCGGAAAGTTTGGCGGTACCCACTGGGCAAAAACTGGTTGAATCAACGTTGTTTCTACGTCATTTCAACAAAATAATTCAATGCAATGATGTTAAATCAAAGTGGAAAACTGATCAGGGAATTTTGTCTTTTTTTCACCCAACTTTTAACCTAAATCCAATGACATGGTGTAATTTTCCGTTGAATTCACTTTAGTTGACAACCAAATATAAATCAAAACTAGATGTTGAACTGACGTCTGTGCCCAGTTGGTATACTGTCATTTGCGCACGGCTACAGAAGCTTACACTAACACATTTCTGTAGATTTACAGCAAAACTTTTACAGTTAGCTACTGTAACACTATATTACATTCCTGTAAAGAGCAATGCATTATGGGGGCTCAATGGCATTCCAATACACTTTTGTCATTTTACAATACAATTCTTCAGTAAAGTACTGTATTACATGTTTTGCTTTATATTTACAGAAGCATACTATGAATTATGGTGGATTGTGGGAAAATGTTGTGGGCGGGAAAGAATCTCTGGCTCATTAACATATTTTGAGGCGTACCTTGTAAAAGGCTATACTTGTTGCACTGATTAGTGAGAATGCTGTACCCCACAGAATACAGTACTATACCATATTTTTTAAATATTTGTCCTGAAAATGATCTCTCCTCCCCTCTCTCATTTTGTCCTCCCCTATCCTCTCCTTTTGTGTCCTCTGCTATTTCATCTACTCTCCTCGTGTCCTCCCCTCTCTTCTTTCATCGACTCTGCTCTTGTCTCCTCTCATTTCCTCTCCTCCGCTCTCCTCTCCTCTATTCTGGGGCAGCAGAGAATACAGTATCATACTGTATTTTGGTAGATTTGTCCTGTAAATCTACAGTAACTTACTGGCTACTGGGCTGCCAGTAATTTACTGTAATTCACTACCACCCCACAGAATACAGTACCATACTGTAATTTTGGAGTGCCAAAAACCTTTTGTGGGTACATGGTATTGTTGTGGCTCATTAACAAATGTTGAGGCATGGCTTGCAAGAGGTTATACTTGTTGCACCCATTAGTGAGAGTGCTGTACCAATTTAAGTGATATGTGGTAGTAATCCCCTAATAACCTAATGACTATAGGGACAGATCAGAGTGACAGCAAGTCTCAAAGCTGTAATGGTTGAGTGATTAGCCATGTCCTTTTGATCTGTTTTGCCCTGCACTCACTGCCAGTTTAGAAGCCTTTCTTAAGGGCTCTACAAGCGATATAAAACACTAAATATTGAAAGGGTGTGCTGTATAATAGAATGAAATATTCACTGTTATCAATTACTATTGTTTTATTAAAATACAATACAACAATAGTGTTTTTTTGATGTATATTTGTATATTTACTGCAGCATTCTGCAAAGGATGGTGCATTGTGGGAGGGGAAACAATCACTGTCTCATTAACATGTTTCAGAGCGTGCCTTGTAAGTGGCTATATTTGTTGCACCCATTAGTGAGAAGGCTGTACCAATTGAACTGATATGTGGTACTGTAGTAATACCCTGACATTTTAATGTGCAGTGCCAATCAAAAGTTTGACACACCTACTCAATCAAGGGTTTTTTTATTTATTTTGACTATTTCCTACACTGTAGAACAATAGTGAAGACATCAAAACTATGAAATAACACATATGGAATCATGTGGTAAGCAAAAAGGTGTTAAACAAATCAAAATATATTTTATATTTCTCAACCAGTTTCATGAGGTAGTCACCTGGAATGCATTGCAATTAAAAGGTCATTTCTGGAATTTCTTTCCTTCTTAATGCGTTCGAGCAAATAAGTTGTGTTGTGACAAGGTAGGGGTGGTATACAGAAGACACCCCTATTCGGTAAAAGACCAAGTCTATATTATGGCAAGAACAGCTCAAATAAGCAAAGAGAAATGACAGTCCATCATTACTTTAAGACATAAAGGTCAGTCAATCCAGAACTTTTCAAGAACTTTGAATCACGAGCAATGGATATTAGACTGGTGGAACCAAATTTGAGATTTTTGGTCCCAACCGCCGTGCCGTGTCTTTGTGAGAGGCAGAGTAGGTGAACAGATGATCTCCACATATGTGGTTCCCACTGTGAAACGTGGAGGTGTGATGGTGCTTTGCTGGTGACACTGTCTGTGACTTATCTAGAATTCAAGGGACATTTAACTAGCATTCTGCAGTGATACGCCATCCCATCTGGTTTGCACTTAGTGGGACTATCATTTGTTTTTCAACATGACAATGACCCAACACACCTCCAGGCTGTGTACGGGCTATTTGACCAAGAAGGAGCGTGATGGAGCGCTGCATCAGATGACCTGGCCTTCACAATCATCTGATCTCAACCCAATTGAGATGGTTTGGGATGAGTTGGATGAGTTTTAGCTCGCTGCACCACTCGGGAGGCCATTCACTTACATTTTCAACCTCTACCTGAACAAGTCTGTATTACCTACATGTTTCAAGCAGACCACCATAGTCCCTGTGCCCAAGAAAGCCAAGATAACCTGCGTAAATGACTACTGCGCTGTAGCACTCACGTCTGTAGCCATGAAGTGCTTTGAAAGGCTGGTCATGACTCACATCAACACCATTATCCCAGAAACCCTAGACCCACTCCAATTTGCATACCGCCCCAACAGATCCACAGATGACGCAATCTCTATTGCACTCCACACTGCCCTTTCCCACTTGGACAAAAATAAGTATGTGAGAATGCTGTTCATTGACTCCAGATCAGGATTGAATACCATAGTACGCCCCCCCGTACATTGACTCGGTACCAGTACCCCCTGTATATAGCCTTGTTATTGTTATTGTTATTGTGTTCATTTTTTTAAACTTTCATTTATTCAGTCAAATATTTTCTGAACTCTTATTTTCTGACAACTGCATTGTTCGTTAATTAAGGGCTTGTAAAGTAAGCGTTTCATTGTAAGGTGTTGTATTCAGCACGTGACAAATACAATTTGATTTGATTTAATCACAGTCAGTTTGGAAGCTTTTGTTGAGGCCTCTAGAAGCGCAAGTGATATAAAACACCAACTATTCAGAAACATGCTGTAATACACAAATACCTAGCAGCCAACCTGCTTGCACTAACCCCGTGTAATTACTGTAACATGCCAGCATGATTAGTAGTATTTCCTTTCGTACAGTATATTGGGCTAGTTTAACATTATTGTCATTGCTCTGCGTTTTCCAGGAATTTACAGGGAGCCAAGTGCCTGTAAATTTGACAGTAACATAGTTTGCACTAACCAGAGATCGGCAAAGATACATTCCAAAGGTATTTTGTTACAAATACAGGGTATGCTGAAGGCGAATGTATCCTTAACTACAACAACATTCACCGTAATGGCTACAGAACCATTTGACTTGCTATGACTATGACATGTGTTGTTGTTTTTGAAGTCGGTCTGGACAAGAGTGTCTGCAAAATGTAAATGTTAAAAATGTACATTTGCAAGGGACACTGCTGGGTATTATTCTAATGAGCTCCGCCCTCAAACTATTTGTATTTCGATCCAATTCGGCCTTGTTTGGGGGCGGAGCTCATTAGAATAATACCCAGCAGTGTGCTTTGCAAGTGTTCATTTTCGGTTACACTTTTTTTGGGGGGGTCGTTTAGCAGATACTCTTATCCAGAGTGACTTACAGTGTATTAAACTAAGGTTAACAAGAATATACCTCAGTCATAGCAAGTAAAAAGATTATGTTACCGTTACAGAGAAATGCTGTAGTTAAAAGCAGGCTACTTTGCAAGTATATAGTTGCATTTAAAAAAATACAAAATACATGTATTCTAATTAAACTGTTACGTGAATTGTAGTCTAGGCTAGTGAAATAGTGAAGAGGTCTTGAAATACATATATCAAATACATGTAACAGAAATACTGCCCGTCGATGGCACTAGCTACCTGCACTGTAAATCTGCAACAGTTTACTAACCCACTGTGCTTCCAGTAATGTGCTATAAATTACAAAAAATACAGCATGTTACTGTAGTCAGGTGTTCTGGTAATATCCTGTAAAGTGTTACAGTAAAGGTCCCTGTACATCTACAGTAATTTACTGGCTTCTGTGTTGCCAGTATATTACTGTATACTGTATGTACAGTAACAAACTGGCTACTGTGCTTGCCAGCAATTTTCTGTAAAAATTACAGGAAATGTTTTACACTGTAGAAGGTGGAAAAGGTGATATGTTGATATTCTTCAGATTGCTGCCATATGACTGGTTTCACATTTGTCTCCAGCGATCATAAGGTAAAATCGATCTAAAACAATTGCCATTGTTTTAGACTCTCACCTCTTCACTTGTTTTCACTCCTCTCGTGCCTCCTCCCCCTTTCTCTCCTCTCCTCTCCTCTCCTCTCCTCTCCTCTCCCATTTACTCTCCTGTCCTCTCCTCTCCTTTTGTGTCCTCTCCTCCCCTCTCCTCATATTTAATTTACTCTTCTGTCCTCTCCTTCCCTCTTTCATCTACTCTCCTCTGCTCTCATTTCCTCTCCTCCACCCTCCTCTTCTCTCCTCTATTCTTGTGCAGCACATTGTGTGTCCCCTTCGATACAATAAAAAGCCCATAGAGACTGTGAAAAGGGTTAAGGTTGGCTCAATTAAATATCGATTAAATACATAATAATAGTCCTCTGACTATTACTATTCACACTCTACTGCTCTCTCACAGTTGCCTGGATACAGGCCATTTTAGTGGTGTTTGTGTGTGTGTGGGTGTGTGTGTGCGTGTGTGTCCTTCAGCACACGTCCTTATGCTATCGTCATTACTTCAATTATGTGTGTTATCTGACTGTGATCGCATACAGACAGCTCATGAATAATTCCAATGCGTGTGGAGAAGAGAAACCATATGTTTGTTTACCCTGCAAAAACACGTATTGATACACACACACACACACACACACACACACACACACACACACACACACACACACACACACACCACACACAAACGTCTGATTAATAGAAAGATACAAGTGACAGAACGGAGAAGCTCACAGCATGTGACACTCAGCATAATAAAACTGCTCACACACACAGGTGTGTGTGTGTGTGTGTGTGTGTGTGTGTGTGTGTGTGTGTGTGTGTGTGTGTGTGTGTGTGTGTGTGTGTGTGTGTGTGTGTGTGTGTGTGTGTGTGTGTGTGTGTGTGTGTGTGTGTGTGTGTGTGTGTGTGTGTGTGTGTGTGTGTGTGTGTGTGTGTGTGTGATCTATGAGATGTGACAGTGTGTGTCATCATGGCAGACACACTGAGGCTTTGAGGAATGATAAACACACATGCCCTCTAAAAATGCCACCCCACGCAAAGACCTTCCCTTGTACCAAGCTGTGTGTGTGTGTGTGTGTTTCTTCTGCTTGGCTTGTATAGCTGATTTACATCCAGTGATTCAGCTCCCTGTAGGACTCGACTGTCCCCCTACACACGCACACATGAACACACAAAGACACAAGACTATTCACACCTGTCCTCACCAGGGAAAATACAGCCCATTTCCGCCCCACAGAGAGGTGTTTAGCGAAGGTGTGAGTCTGGCATAGGAGGGAGAAGAGAGAGAGCGAGGGAGAGATTAGGTTCATTATCTGTTTGAAGGCCAGAAGAGAGTCGAGAGAGAACAAACTGTCTGTGTGCATGAGGACACAGTTGAACACACAGCCCTCTGCCTACAGGGCATGTCATGCACACATATCTCCTCTCCTCTCTCGCTCCCCCTTCTCTCCTCGCTCCCTTCCTAAACACTAACCTTAAATCCAGTCTGTACTCAGTGGGACTGAGGAACAAACCAGCCTGTTTCTCAGCATGTGTTCAGTAGAGAGCAACTGTCATTAATTACAATCTACCTATTAGGTGTAGGTCTACAGTAGGTTCACTGATTGAAGAGAGGGGAGCAGTTTATTACGTACATTAGTACACAGTTCAACAGCACCACCCTGTGGCCTTTTACTGTACTGCACCTGCTATCACAGAGGACTTGTCTGTCTCCGCAACTGTGTGTGTGTGCGCACTGCACGTGTGTGCGCTGCATGTGCAAGGGCACGGCCACAAAGAGACGCATGAAGATGTACAAAATTGCATGACGCATTCATCACTGTCTGTTTTTTTGTCCGTCAAAAGTTCAACTCTTCATAAAATAAAAAAACGGACAATTTGTACGTTTTCTGTCGGACAATCATCTCCGTTGTCCATCATCCATCAACGGATGACATCCACGGAAAAACCATTGGCTCAATCCGTAATTTCCGGATGCCAAAAGTCTGTGTGGCAGCGTCCTTAAAGTGCTAGGAACCACAGAAGAGAGCGGGAGCAGCGTGTATTCCTTTATTGCACAGACACACCCCAGAAAGCTGAGCAGTCATGCCTGCATTTAGATCAAAACAACACGAACCATAAATCCCGAAACAGAACATTTACCAAAAGATATAGGAGGAACACATACATAAGTACAGTGCATCTGTCTACTCTAGAAGTCTTCACCATAAATAACAACATTGTCATCACTAAACCACAGCGTGTCGACGGAGCAGCTACAATAGAGAAATAGAGAGAGAAATATATAGACGACACATATACACTGAGCGTACAAAACATTAGGAACACCTGCTTCTTCCCATGACACAGACTGACCAGGTGAATCCGGGTGAAAGCTATGATCCCTTATTGATGACACTTGTTAAATTCACTTCAATAATTGTTGATTTAGGGGAAGATTCAGGTTAAAAAAGGATGATTTTTAAGTCTTGAGACAATTGACATCCAGAGGGTGAATGGGCAAGACACAAGATTTAAGTGCCTTTGAACGGGGTACGGTAGTAAGTGCCAGGAGCACCGGTCTGAGTGTTTAAAGAACTGCAACGCTGCTGGGTTTTTCATGCTCAACAGTTTCTGGTGTGTGTCAAGAATGGTCCACCACCCAAAGGACATCCGGACAACTTGACACAACTGTGGAAAGCATTGGAGTCAACATGGGCCAGCGTCCCTGTGGAACGCTTTCCACACCTTGTCGTCCACGTCCTGACGAACTGAGGCTGTTCTGACAGCAAAAGGGGTTGCAAACTCAATATTAGGAAGACGTTCCTAACGTTCGTGCACTCAGTGAACAGGTGATAATAACAGCAGGCAGTTTGTGTGTTGTATCTCTGGCTTTAGTTCAATGAATTCAGGGAGCTTTTGGGTTAACTCGGCGCAGAAACGGCACTGATCTATGCAAATGATACTAGGAGCAACACACAGGCAACTTATATGGTCGTAACAAAAGGCCATTAGAAACGTAAACAATCATATGTGAGTGAAATAGGCTGTTAGCCTTGAGCCCATCTTCCATACACATGCATCATCACTGCATATTCACTAGTCTACACCTACAGTACACCTACAGTACACCTAAAGTACACCTACAGTACACCTAAAGTACACCTACAGTACACCTAAAGTACACCTACAGTACACCTAAAGTACACCTACAGTACACCTAAAGTACACCTACAGTACACCTAAAGTACACCTACAGTACACCTAAAGTACACCTACAGTACACCTACAGTACACCTAAAGTACACCTACAGTACACCTAAAGTACACCTACACATCCTGTTAAAAATACCCCATCCCTCTGACTTATAACAGACCATTCACTATTCATCCAGCTCCCTTTCCGTCCATCTATCCATCCAATATTATCTAACAGCCGAGGCCAGGAGATTTTCCTGATCATGTGATCTGACCAGGGAAAATCCCAGACCATATTACCAGGCTATTTGGCTCTGCTGGTCAGAGAGAACCTCTCTGGCTTGGAAACCACTGTCTCCATCATCTGTATCTTCTACTTCTACGGGTCTATCTGTTCTGGTAAGGGGTTGCCTCTGTGTGTGACAGTATCAGTACTAGCCTATGATAATGCGTACAGTACAGAAGCTACTGGCAATGTTACAACAGCAACACCATTTACAAAGAGGCCGAGCAAGAGGGAAGGGTTGGAGTTGTGTGTGTCACTATGCATCCCTATGTTTGTCATCATTACTTCAAGCGGGGGTAGAACTCTGCCAGCGTGCTCTGAGGGATTCTCTTCAGCATCTCTTTGGGGAAGATTCTCATCAGCTGCCAGCCGATATCCAGTGTCTCAAACACAGTCCTGTTCTCATAGGCTCCTGGAAAATAAAGAAAGAAAGAAAGAGAGAGAGAGAGAGAGAGAGAGAGAGAGAGAGAGAGAGAGAGAGAGATTACACACTTGCGCACGCACTCAAACACGCACGCAGGCAGACAGGCACACACACACACACACAGTCCTCCCGTCCCCTCCCCCCTATGCCCCAGTGTACCCTGGGCGATGAAGTTCTTCTCAAATTTCTGTAGGAACTCCAGGTAGAGAAGATCATCAGGCGTCAGAGCCTCCTCTCCTACCACAGCCTTCATCGCCTGCACGTCCTTACCTATAGCATAACACGCATACTACACACACACACAATAACACATGATTTCCAGCGGAAGTGTCTAATGTTGTTGAGCAGCGTGTGTGTGTGTGTATATGTGTGTGTATGCGTACCAGCTGGTTGGAGACATCAGAGTGATCTTTGCGTGTCATCCCCTCTCCGATGGCTGACTTCATCAGACGAGACAGTGATGGCAGAACATTGATGGGAGGATAGATCTAGAGAGAGAAAGAGAGAGAGAGGGGTAAAGAGGGAGAGAGTCGGAAACATCACAACATCAATTGAGAGAATCGATTTGCCAGACACTAGAATCCTGCCAATGCCCAGAGGCGCTTTTTGAAGGTAACAGCCACATTCATGTGTGTCTCTGTGGTGTCACCTGTCTGTTGTGCAGTTGTCTGTCCACGTAGATCTGTCCCTCAGTGATGTACCCTGTCAGATCAGGGATGGGGTGAGTGATGTCTGAGAGAGAGAGAGAGAGAGAGCGAGAGTGAGAGAACATCACTTGAGAGAGCGGAAGAAAGTAAAAGACTGTCCATATTTGAGCAGTCAGTTAAGCAATACATGTGTGTACAGTAGCATCGTTGGGTAAAGGGATCTGGGTGATCGACATGCCATCGTTGGCCATAGTGAGTAAAGGGATCTGGGTGATAAACATACCATCACTGGGCATAGTGAGTATAGGGATCTGGGTGATCGACATACCATCGTTGGGGGGCATAGTTAGTATAGGGATCTGGGTGATCGACATACCATCGTTGGGCATAGTTAGTATAGGGATCTGGGTGATAGAGCCGTTGCGTCCCTCCACCCGACCAGCTCTCTCGTAGATGGTGGCAAGGTCAGTGTACATGTAGCCTGGGAAACCACGACGACCTGGGACCTCCTCTCTGGCCGCTGAGACCTGAGAAGTGGGGGGGATGACATTTACTCGTTGTCATTGATTTCATGTGTAATAATGTTGATGTTTGCTGTGGCGATGTCTCACCTCTCGTAGAACCTCAGCGTGTGTGTGTGTGTTATACCTCTCGTAGCGCCTCTGCGTAGGAGCTCATGTCAGTCAGGATGACCAGGACGTGCTTCTCACACTGGTAGGCCAGATACTCTGCTGATGTCAGAGCTAGGCGGGGTGTGATGATACGCTCTATACTGCAGAGAGACGGGGAGAGGGTAAGATCTTCAAAGAGGTGAGAGGTCACCAATGAAGCATGGTTTCCGTTAGGAAAATGTGGCGCCGGACAACATGACTGGGCAGATTTTAATTTACTGGCCATTTGAGAAATTTACTGGACACATATGCATAGGGTGACTAACCCATTAGGGCAGGGGTAGGCAACTAGACTGCGCGGCGGGACGATTTTCTCTGGAAGAGATGGTCGGGGGCGGAATATAATTATGATCATTTGTACACTGCAAAATGACCACATCTAGGCCCAAAAATAGATTGTATTTGAAAATAAAAAAAACATTGATTACATTGAGACACGATGACATATGTATATATATTTTTTTTTGTGGGAATACTTGGGAACAGATTACCGAAATGAATTCCTGGTGGTTATACAGTAAAAAAAGAAAAAGAGTTTTGCCTGTTTGCCGACCATGCATTTGTGTGTCCACCCCCAGCGCTCAGAAGGACAGGAATCACATTTACACTATGGTAGTTCATCTTAACAGTGGTGCAGCGGTCTAAGGCACTGCATCTCGGTGCTAGAGGCGTCACTACAGGCACCCTGGTTCGAATCCAGGCTCTATCACAACCGGCCGTGCACAATTGGTCCAGCGTTGGCTGGTGTAGACTGTCATTTCTTAACTGACTTGTTAAATAAAGGTTAACAGAACATGCAACTCCTGTAATGAAGTAGCCAATAAAACAACATTTCCCAAAATGCAATTAGCAGGAAAACACCATTCTAAGCATTTAGCCGACGCTCATATCAAGAGCGACTTAGAGGAGAAATGAGTGTTAAATACCTTCGTCAAGGGCACATTAACAGATTTTACCTTCAATAGGTTTCAGTTTGGCTCGGGCGTTGGGGATGCGTGTAAACATCTGCCCCTGATTCCAAATGTTGCAAGTTCAAAATCCTGCGAAACAAAGCTATTTTTGTTTTTTTGTTTTAAGCTTAACCCAAATTTTAAACCCTTACCTTAAAAAAAAGTTCAAAATTAAGTTAGCCTCCCGGGTGGCGCAGTGGTTAAGGGTGCTGTACTGACAGTGCCAGCTGTACCACCAGAGACCCTGGGTTCAGCGCCCAGGCTCTGTCCCCTGCAAATGTTGCGTTCAAACCGGGAGCTATTTTTGTTTTTTTGTTTTAAGCGACAACACAAATTTTAAACCCAGTGTCGTCCGGGTTAGTGGGAGGGTATGACCGGTAGGGATATCCTTGTTTCATCGCGCACCAGCGACTCCTGTGGCGGGCCGGGTGCAGTGCGCGCTAACCAAGTTTGCCAGGTGCACGGTGTTTCCTCCAACACATTGGTGCGGCTGGCTTCCGGGTTGGATGCGCGCTGTGTTAAGAAGCAGTGCGGCTTGGTTGGGTTGTGTATCGGAGGACGCATGACTTTCAACCTTCGTCTCTCCCGAGCCCGTACGGGAGTTGTAGCGATGAGACAAGATAGTAACTACTAAACAATTGGATACCACAAAAAAAATAAAAGTTAATGCCTAAACCACCTTAAAACACTTTTTTTTAAAGGGCAACAACTTCGAAATTTGAGACACACGTCTAATTCTGAAGTGACACTGTGAGAGCTAGTTGGATACCCTGCCTACTGTTGACTATGCACTGAATGGCAAATGGGAGGCACGCTTCAATTACGAGTTGAGAAAAAAAGATTGTAGCTCTTTTTAACCATGGACATCAAAACACAATTACATTTAGAATTGTTGCACAATGACTGGGCTTATAAAAGCACGTTTCACTCCAGCAGCAACTAGCTGAGGACTCGTGATATTCCCCTCAAAATGAGTGGATATGCCGTGATGTGTGATAAATAAGATAAATAAGATATATGACGACTCACGAAAATGCACACGCCCCAATTATTCCACTAAATGTATTTACATCAACTGATATTTCCATCAATTAATAAAAAATAATAGTTTTCAATGGGATTGTTTTTTCTCCCGGTCAATTTGTCTGGCAACAATTCTATTTATCAGCTACAACAACAAAAAATATTGCCCAAAAACAGGCAATTACCAGCTAATGAAAACCCTGCAATGAAGGTTAATTGGACAGGTTGAGGAGCAGGTGAGATGAGGGGAGAGGTTAAAGGTTAGAAGTGACCTACGTGGGGTCGTTGGCCAGGTTGAGGAACAGACAGACGTTGTCCATGGAACCATTCTCCTCAAAGTCTGACTTGAAGAACCGAGCTGTCTCCATGTTGACCTGGGGTCAAGGGTTAGAGGTCAAAGTTTAAAGCTGGAATCCTTAATTGAAATAATAACAAAGCGGTCCCTCTGTAGTGGGGTAATATTTGATATGTGTATATTATGTATACACTACATCAACAAAATGACACCAGCTTGTCGAACATCTCATTCCAAAATCACGGGCATTAATATGCAGTCCCCCCCCTTTGCTGCTATAACAGCCTCCACTATTCTGGGAAGGCTTTCAACTAGATGTTGGAACATGCTTCCATTCAGCCACAAGAGTATTAGTGAGGTCAGACACCAATGTTGGACAATTAGGCCTGGCTCGCAGTCAGGGCTCTGTGCAGGTCAGTCAAGTTCTTCCACACCAATCTCGACAAACAATTTCTGCATGGATCTCGGTTTGTGCACGGGGGTATTGTCCTGCTGAAACAGGAATGTGCCTTCCCCAAACTGTTGCCACAAAGATGGAAGCACAGAATTGTCTAAAATGTAATTGTATGCTGTAGCGTTAAGATTTCCCTTCACTGGAACTAAGGGGCCGAGCCCGAACCATGAAAACCATTATTCCTCCTCCACCAAACTTTACAGTTGCACTATGCATTTGGGCAGGTAGCGTTCTCCTGGCATCCTCCAAACCCAGAAAAGTCCGTCCAACTGCCAAATAGTGAATGGAGAACGCGTTTTCACTGCTCCAGATTCCAATGGCGGTGAACTTTACACCACTCCAGCCGACGCTTGGCATTGCACATGGTGATCTTAGGCTTGTGTGCGCCTGCTCGGTCATGGAAACCCGTTTCGTGAAGCTCCCGACAAACAGTTATTGTACTGACGTTGCTTTCAGAGGCAGTTTGGAACTCGGTAGTGAATGTTGCAACCGAGGACAGAGATTTTTTACACACTACGTGCTTCAGCACTTGGCGTCCCCATTCTGTGAGCTTGTGTGGCCTACCACTTCGCGGCTGAGCCATTTTTGCTGCTAGACGTTTCCACTTCACAATAACAGCACTTACAGTTGACCGGGGCAGCTCTAGCAGGGCAGAAATTATACGAACTGACTTGTTAGAAAGGTGTCATCCTATGACGGTGCCACGTTGAATGTCACTGAGCTCTTCAGTAAGGCCATTCTACTGCTAATGTTTGTCCCTGGAGATTGCATGGCGGTGTTTATACACCTGTTAGCAACGGGTGTAGCTGAAATAGCCGAATTTACTCATTTGAAGAGGTGTCCACATACTTCTATATATAGTGTGCCTCACTCGTAAAATCTCACCCTTTAAAATTAGAATAAACATTATGAGAAGTGAATATCAAAGCAAGTGTAATTTCATTACTTGCAAAACAAATTGATTCACAATTCGCAACTTAAGTTGCAAGGCAATACTTACATTAACAAAGCATAATTCGGAGGGTATAGATCCTCAGCTAACACATAAGACAAAGCGTGAACAAAGAGATGCCTACTAGACCAGAGTCCTAGAAATGTTGAATTGATCATATAACCTTCAAATGGACAGGATACAGGATGAGAGAGAGAACAACAGGCCTTCATTTCATTTATAACATCTGAAGATGTGTAAAACCAACCACCATTGTCCAGTCAAACAATACCAAGTTTACAGTAACCTGATCACTCAGGCCCAATCTCCACAGGGTGTCACAGCATCTAACTTTCATTTAGATTTTTAAGGTCAACCACATGACGATGATTTTGAGAAAAATACGATACATACAATCCCAGTCAACAGTTTGGAAACACCTCATCATTCAAGGGTTTTTTCATTTATTTAACTATGTTCTACATTGACTTGCAAACTGTTCTACATTGTAGAATAACAGTGAAGACATCAAAACTACGAAATAACACGTATGGAAACATGTTGTAACAAAAAAAGTGTTTAAACAAATCAAAACATAGTATATTTGAGATTCTTCAAAGTAGCCACCCTTTGCCTTTATGACAGCTTCACACACACTTGGCATTCTCTCAACCAGCTTCATGAGGTAGTCACCTGGAATGCATTTCAATTAACAGGCCTACATTGTTCAAAGTCAATTTGTGGAAGTTTTTTCCTTCTTAATGTGTTTGAGCCAATCAGTTGTGCTGTGACAAGGTAGGGGTGGTAAACAGAAGATAGCCTTATTTGGTCAAATATAAAACACTTTTTGGGATTACTACATGATTCCATGTGTGTTATTTCATAGTTTTGATGGCTTCACTATTATACTACAATGTAGAAAATAGTGAAAAACCCTTGAATGAGAAGGTGGTACCGTATATTAATAAAAACATTTTTGGGGCAGGGTCGGAAATTCTCCCGGGGTCGCAACCCCTACTTTAGGAACCACTGTTTTAAAGAGTCAATCTGCAGTTGTTACATACATATTGTTTCAACTTAGAAATGTATCATATGTATCCATTGTTTCTGGAAGAATATAACTTATAAATGCCTCATGAGCTTCAACTGTCACATCCGGTCAGAACAACAAATATAAGCTTGTTTGACTCCAATGTTTGTAAACATTGTAAACCTCGACAAACACTGAATAGCCTCAAAACATGCTTTAAACTATACATGTGACATCATGGATGGTCAGTCCTTGCATCCATTCCTCTGTCTATGAATTTGAGAGGGGATACATTTCTCCAGGCCTATCCCTCAGCTTTTGGCCCTTTAAGGGGGCATGTGTGTGTAAACATGTGTCTCACCCCCATTGCGGCGAAGACGATAGCGAAGTTGTCATCACTGTAGTCCATCACATCTTTAGACTTCCTCACCAGGCCTGCCTGACGACAGATCTGAGCCGCTATCTACACAGAGAGAGAGAGAGGGGGGACAGAGGACAAGAGATGGGGCAAAATATAGAAACACGCTGCAGGATATGAAAAAACAACTGTTTCCTTCCTTGGAGGAGAGCCTCAAAGCTCATTTCCCATTTAATCAAACTGAACTAATTAAAAGAAAATGATACAAATTAATGAATCAATTTAATTAGTGGGTTTAATCAGCACTAGACCCTATGGATGTGCTACTTCAATACCTTCACACAAATTGCCAGGCCATTCACACAGCTCTTAATGCTGAGGATGGGGGTTAACGGAGGTAGGGAGTGTGTGCGTACCTCGTTATGTGGCAGTCCTGCAGCAGAGAAGATGGGTATTTTCTGCCCTCTAGCGATGCTGTTCATGCCGTCTATAGCAGAGATCCCAGTCTGGATCATCTCCTCCGGGTAGATACGACACTGAGGGTTGATAGGCTGGCCTGGACACACGAGCACGTCCGTCCGTCCGCACGCACGCACGCACGCACACACACACACACACACACACGTTATTATCTCCTCAAAAAAGAAACAATACTCTCTATCGTTATATTCATCTCTCAATCTATAACTCTAGACGTGTACCCATGATGTCCAGGTAGTCTTCTGCCATCACTGTGGGGCCTTTGTCGATGGGCTTGCCTGATCCATTAAACACGCGACCTGCAAACAGAAATGCCCATACACACGCACAGGCACGCACACCAACACACACAGGTTCAGATTGACTGTTCTTAACGTGTGTTACTGTGCGTGTGTATACAACAACAACAAAACAGTTACAATGAGGGAGAGGTCGCAGTTACACAATTGTTACCTGGAGGAAAATGGGGGAGAGTCATGCTTTTTTTTTTCAATTTCAGTCAGGGGGAGTGCTTAGTATTTTTTTCTTTAGTTCAGGGGAGGGTCATGTCATTTGTATTCGAATAAATGTCGTATTGCTCAGTGTTTGAGAATGAGTTGCTTATTATAACTCGATGTGTGCCCGATGCTGCCCCTCATAGGTGATTCTCTGCTGGGCGTGCAATGGCAAGTGTGCCTAGTGTGGTCTCAATCAAATGATCCATAGCCTATACCGTAGGCTAAGGCTATACGAAGAGAGCATGCTGGGAGAAGCACTGGGATGGCCAGGAATACCGAAATGCATCTGTTGGTCACAGATACCTTAAAAAAAAGGTTGGGGCGTGGATCAGAAAACCAGTCAGTATCTGGGGGACACCATTTGACTCATGCAGCGCAACAAATCTCCTTCAGATAGAGTTGATCAGGCTGTTGACTGTGGCCTGTGGAATGTTGTTCCTCTCCTCTTAAAATAGCTGTGCAAAGTTGCTGGATATTGGTGAGAACTGGAACACGCTGTCGTGCACGTCGATCCAAAGCATTCCAGACATGCTCAATGGGTGACATGTCTGGTGAGTATGCAGCCCAAGGAAGAACTGGGACATTTTCAGCATCCAGGAATTGTGTATAGATCCTTGCGCCATGGGGCCATGCCTTATCATGCTGAAACATGAGGTGATGGCGGCGGATGAATGGCACGACAATGGACTTCAGGATCTCATCACGGAATCTCTTTGCATTCAAATTGCCATCGATAAAATGCAGTTGTCTTTCGTTGTGTGTAGCTTATGCCTACCCATACCATAACCCCACCACCACCACAACGGGGCACTCTGTTCACAACGTTGACATCAGAAAACCACTCGCCCACACAACTCCATACACGCTGCCATCTGCACGGTACAGTTGAAACCGGGATTAATCTGTGAAGAGCACACTTCTCCAGCAAGCCAATGGCCATAGAAGGTGATCCTTTGCCCACTGAAGTCGGTTATGATGCCAAACTGCAGTCAGATCAAGAACCTGGTGAGGACCACGAGCACACAGATGAGCTTCCCTGAGACGGTTTGTGACAGTTTGTGCAGAAATTCTTTGTATGTGCAAACCCACAGTTTCATCAGCTGTCCGGGTGGCTGGTCTCAGACGACCCTGCAGGTGAGTGGTTACACGTGATCTGTGGTTGTAAGGCCAGTTGGACGTACTGCCAAATTCTCTAAAACGACGTGTATGGTATAGAAATTAACATCACATTCTCTGGCAACAGCTCTGGTGGACATTCCTGAGACAACTTGAGACATCTGTGGCATTGTGTTGTGTGACAAAACTGCACATTTTAGAGTGGCCTTTTATTGTCCCCAGCACAAGGTGCACCTGTGTGTAATGATCATTCTGCTAATCGGCATCTTGATATGCTACGGATTATATTGGCAAAGGAGAAAGGCTATGAGAGAAAAAAGCTTTTTGTTCATATGGAACATTTCTGGGATCTTCTATTTCAGCTCATGAAACATGGGACCAACACTTTACATGGAAACCTAGCTAGTGTTATTAAATGTTGCAACTTGAATGGCTTGGTGTGCTAAGTTAAAATCAGGGCTAGAATTGAGGGGGTATGTGAGGGTATTGGGGCCTTTGTTAAAGAAAAAGGCTAAAAGAATAGGCTTACCTCTTAAGATTTTATATAAAGTGATCTATAACTAAGCTTTAGTACGCAATGCCAGTTAAAAAATAAAAAAAATCTATTGTGAAGCATTTGTTACACACAACAGGCTGGCAGGAGCGCTCAGCATTTCAACAACACATCAACGACATGCCTATGATTTTGACATTTAGGCTGTATAAAATGTTAACTAACTACTTAGAATTAGATAGTAATTAGACAGTAATTAGACAAAATAGTCTTTGGTTTGAGGATCATGCAGTGACCTACGCATGTTCATTTAGACTAGCAAATGCTCTTATATTTCACAGTCAACACAAATCTATTTTGTAACAACAATATCATGGGATAAAATAAAATAAATTAGAAAAATTACAGGTTTCCAAATGACAGAATGTTACAAGCGCATACCTGATGATATGTGGCTGCTGTTTTAATAAACAAATGGCTTTTTCTAAAAAAAAATTGATGATGATCAGATACTTCAGTTGTCATTGGTTCTGTTGCTCTCAATTTTTACAGTTGATCGACAACTGTACCACTGTTCAAAACTTAGACTACCCTATTTTTTTTTAACAATAGCCTACAGTGGGGCCAAAAAGTATTTAGTTAGCCACCAATTGTTCAAGTTCTCCCACTTAAAAAGATGAGAGAGGCCTGGAATTTTCATCATAGGTACACTTCAACTATGACAGACAAAATGAGTGAAAAAAATCCAGAAAATCACATTGTAGGATTTTTTATTTATTTATTTGCAAATTATGGTGGAAAATAAGTATTTGGTCAATAACAAAAGTTTATCTCAATACTTTGTTATATACCCTTTGTTGGGAATGACAGAGGTCAAACATTTTCGTAAGTATTCACAAGGTTTTCACACACCGTTGCTGGTATTTTGGCCCATTCCTCCATGCAGATCTCCTCTAGAGCAGTGATGTTTTGGGGCTGTTGATGGGCAACACGGACTTTCAACGCCCTCCAAAGATTTTCTATGGGGTTGAGATCTGGAGACTGGCTAGGCCACTCCAGGACCTTGAAATGCTTCTTACAAAGCCACTCCTTCGTTGCCCGGGTGGTGTTTTTGGGATCATTGTCATGCTGAAAGACCCAGCCACATTTCATCTTCAATGCCCTTGCTGATGGAAGGAGGTTTTCACTCAAAATCTCACGATACATGGCCCCATTCATTCTTTCCTTTACACGGATCAGTCGTCCTGGTCCCTTTGCAGAAAAACAGCCCCTAAGCATGATGTTTCCACCCCATGCTTCACAGTAGGTATGGTGTTCTTTGGATGCAACTCAGCATTCTTTGTCCTCCAAACACGACGAGTTGAGTTTTTACCAAAAAGTTATATTTTGGTTTCATCTGACCATATGACATTCTCCCAATCTTCTTCTGGATCATCCAAATGCTCTCTAGCAAACTTCAGACAGGCCTGGACTTGTACTGGCTTAAGCAGGGGGACACGTCTGGCACTGCAGGATTTGAGTCCCTAGCGGCGTAGTGTGTTACTGATGGTAGGCTTTGTTACTTTGGTCCCAGCTCTCTGCAGGTCATTCACTAGGTCCCCCTGTGTGGTTCTGGGATTTTTGCTCACCGTTCTTGTGATCATTTTGACCCCATGGGGTGAGATCTTGCGTGGAGCCCCAGATCGAGGGAGATTATCAGTGGTCTTGTATGTCTTCCATTTCCTAATAATTGCTCCCACAGTTGATTTCTTCAAACCAAGATGCTTACCTATTGCAGATTCAGTCTTCCCAGCCTGGTGCAGGTCTACAATTTTGTTTCTGGTGTCCTTTGACAGCTATTTGGTCTTGGCCATAGTGGAGTTTTGAGTGTGACTGTTTGAGCTTGTGGACAGGTGTCTTTTATACTGATAACAAGTTCAAACAGGTGCCATTAATGCAGGTAACGAGTGGAGGACAGAGGAGCCTCTCATTTTGTCTGTCATAGTTGAAGTGTACCTATGATGAAAATTACAGGCCTCTCATCTTTTTAAGTGGGAGAACTTGCACAATTGGTGGCTGACTAAATACTTTTTTGCCCCACTGTATATTTTAAAAAATTAAACGTCTCTGTTGCTGCAGCGTGCGCTTATTCGTTGTCATGCTCTGATGTGGTATTAAAAACAGATTCTGCAGTCATGTAAAATGACAGAATTGTATCAAATGCGTTTTTAAATGGATATTTTTTTCTCAGGCCGCAAAATGAGATGATAGGTTCATTCGGTGCTTTTATAATAATGGAGATCTCTTCACCCCTTACCCTTGTCCTTCTGGCTACGTTGCCATGTAATGCTTACAAAATGAAGAACAGTTTCTAAAACGGCATATCAAAGGGTCTGGTCTGTCTGTCCTAGGTGTGAGGGTAAATGATAGGCATGTTCTCTGCTATACACTTTGTTTTTATCTATATTTTGGGTATAGGGGAATATCTGACCTCACTTCAGAGGTCAGATTTTCTCCAGGTATCCCTCATTATGAATAACATACAGTCCCTAAGTGCCGTACCCAGCATATCTTCAGAGACAGGTGTGCGTAGGATGTCTCCTGTAAACTCACAGCTGGTCTTCTTGGCATCAATACCTGATGTCCCCTCAAACACCTACACACACCCACAAACATGCACACACACGCACACGCACACGCACACACACGCGCACATACACACGCACGCACGCACGCACGCACACACACACACACACACACACACACACACACACAGTTAACACAGGGCTCTGAGTTGTAGGATTTTGAGACATGATGGGCAAGTCACACACAGACACACTGACCTGCACCACGGCTTTAGACCCTGTAACCTCCAACACCTGGCCACTCCTCTTGGTTCCATCTGGCAGGGTCAGGTGGACGATCTCTGCATACCTGGGGAACTGTCTCACAAACACACACGCACACACACACACACACACACACACACACACACACACACACACACACACACACACACACACACACACACACACACACACACACACACACACACACACACACACACACACACACACACACAGGGTCACCTGGGAACCTGAATGACACGCTGGTCAGAGCCTGGCTGTGTTTTAATACAATATGTTGATTTGAAGATGTACTAATCTGTGATCGCTCACCTTCACCTGGTCCAGAATCACGAGAGGCCCGTTGACTCCAGACACTGTCTTATAGGCTACAAACACAGAGCAGAGTTACTCACACACTGCTCACACCCGTTGTAGTAAGAAGCTGCAAGTCATGCAACTGCTGCAAAACATTTTGAGGGGGTGATGGTGAAATTCCATTTATTTTCATTCATTAGGATATGAGAAACGTATATTTCCCAGCAACATATGATACAAATGCGTTTCAATAGCAATCGATTCCCCTGAATACTACTACTAGTCATCATCACTTGCCGCAGAATGCGCAACGTTATCTCCTATCGGGCTGTCCGTCTAGCCCCTCCGTTCCTGCGTTATTCTCCGGTTTACCGGGCACGACAGCTAATAACTCACTCAGGCGCGGCTGGGAGATGTAGTCGCGTTTAACGGCCAGGACTTGCTCCCGGGAGGCAGCCGTCTTGTTGCCGGTAACGGCTGATGAGAGCTCGTTAACAGCTCCGCTGACCATTCCCTTCAGCACCTTCAACGCCATGTTTACCTCTGGATTGGAGTTGGAGCAGACAGTCGTGACAGCAAAACTGCGCATGCGAGGTAGCTACGCGGAGGAGCTGACCAAGGTGCTGATTATTCCAAGATTTGTTTTATTATAAGGTGTGTAAACTGACATTTTGGGCTAAAACAAGTATTATAAATTGGGTGGTTCGAACGCTGAATGCTGATTGGCTGACAGCCATGGTAAATAATACCTGTATACCACTGGTATGACAAAACAATGTACAGTATTTTAAAATGTTCACACATTTATAGTGAAATGTTATCAAATCAAATAAAACAATCAAATGTTATTTGTGACGTGCTTTGTGAAGAACAGGTGTAGACTAACAGTGAAACGATTACTTACGAGAAATAATAGAAAAATAATAATAAAAAAGGGATAACTACACAATGAGTAATAACTTGGCTATATATTATATTAACTCAATACATTAAGTAATGATTATTGATTGATTATTTACCTTCTACACTAAAAGATAACGAACCTACAGCACTAGACTAACATCACATGCATCATCCTTGTGGTATTGAGAGATAAACATGGTAATGACTTCACTGATTGCACATAAATGAAGATAGTTCCGACCTGATAGAGTGCTTGCTTTGTTATCCAGCTAATCTTGTGTCCTTTCTGTCATCCTGTGAACCCCGTTAATTGCTGCTAGCAGCTATATTTCAGTGTTGTGTTTCTGTGATCCTGAGGCTGAGAAATTTGCAATTGCGCTAATATGACCACAGGAGGTTGGTGGCACCTTAATTGGGGAGAAGGGCTTGTGGCAATGACTGGAGCGGAATTAATGGAAAGGTATCAAATACATCAAACACATGGTTTGATGCCATTCCATTTGCTGCGTTCCAGCCATTATTATGAAATGTCCTCCCCTCAGCAGCCTCTACTGATTCTGACATACTGGTACGACCTAAGATGGCGGCTGATATAGGGGCCTTTGCCATCAGACATTTAGCTCTAACTTTGGAACGCTATGGGCTATCAACTCAGTTCTAATTGACGCTTCGCTAAGGCCCAGAATTTTGACCAACCAATTGCAGAGCTCCATGAAAGCTAGTGAGGGCAGTGGGGAATAATTTGGCTAAATAATTTAACAATGAACCAGGTGTACTTGCTAATGTGATTCCTGAAATGTATAATACATTTTTCTAATCTGAAATTATATTTTTGTTACATTGTTTGCTAGCTCAGCTGGTAAGCTAGCTCTGTCTCATTGACCGCCAAACATGGCTAATGCTAGCAAGCTAGCTAGCCACATAATATAACTTCTCTCATAACGGTTGTTAGCCATGTTAATAATACAACTCCCATCAGAATACGATTTGGGAGCAGTAGTTTGCTCCAAAATTGGTTGTAGCTTTTACAATGTTGACAGTGAATTCAGAGCTATTCAGTGGCTAGCCACACTACAAAAATAATTTTACGAAGTTCACGTGAAGCACTTATGATGAAAGTCCACCACAAATACCCGAGAGTTTGCTGATTAGCAAGGTGTAGTTGGTGTTTAATTTCAAAGTATATTAAAAACAGTTTGAAATCAGTGGTTGGGAGGGGGAATCGAGTTTTCCAGAAAAAAAAGTTGTCAGAGATTGCAACAGTAAACAAGGGGATCAGGGCTTAACAAAGAGCCAATTGCATCTGAAAGCTGAGACTCAACTTGGTATAGAGACATTAGTTGTTGTATTTTTAGGTCTGGTGGCACTTTGAAGGTTGTGTTAATGTGAAATTAATGTAGATCTGGTCAAAGATAATACAAACCCAAAAACGTGAGTTTTTTTTGTGGGTTTTTTGTACCATCTTTGAAATGCAAGAGAAAGGCCAGAATGTATTATTCCAGCCCAGGCACAATTTAGATTTTGGCCACTAGATGGCAGCAGTGTATGTGCAAAGTTATAGACTGATCCAATGAACCATTGCATTTCTGTTCAAAATGTTCTATCAAGATGTGCCTAATTGGTTTATTAATACTGTAAGTTCATAACTGTGCACTCTTCTCAAACAATAGCATGGTATTCTTTCATTGCAAAAAGCTACAGTAAATTGGACAGTGCAGTTAGATTCACAAAAATCTAAGCTTTCGGACAATATCAGATATGTCTATGTCCTGGGAAATGTTCTTGTTACTTACAACCTCATGCTAATGGCATTAGCCCATTTTAGCTCAACCGCCCCGAGGGGGACCTACTAATCCTGTAAAGGTTAAATGTAATCAGATTATGAAATCAAATCTAAATCAAATTTTACTTGTCACATGTGCAGAATACAACCGGAGTAGACCTTAACGAGAAATAGTTACATTCACTACAGCCCTGTCGATGAGAATGGGGGGGGTGCTCGGTCCTCCTTTTCCTGTAGTCCACAACCATCTCCTTTGTCTTAATCACGTTTGAGGGAGAGATTGTTGTCCTGGCACCACACGACCAGGTCTCTGACCTCCTCCTTAAAGGCTGTCTCATCGTTGTCGTTGATCAGGCCTACCACGGTTGTTTCATCAACAAATTTGGTGTTGGAGTCATGCCTGGCCATGCAGTCATGAGTGAACAGGGAGTACAGGAGGGGACTGAGCGTGCACCCCTGAGGGGCCCCCATGTTGAGGATCAGCGTGGCAGATGTGTTGTTACCTACTCTTACCACCTGGGGACCGCCCATCAGGAAGTCCAGGATCCAGTTGCAGAGGGAGGTGTTTAGTCCCAGGGTCCTTAGCTTATTGATGAGCTTAGTGATGAGCTTTGTGGGCACTATGGTGTTGAACGCTAAACTGTAGTCAATGAATAGCATTCTCACATAGGTGTTCCTTTTGTCCAGGTGGGAAAGGGCAGTGTTGAGTGCAATAGATATTGCATCATCTGTGGATCAGTTTGGGCAGTATGCAAATTGGAGTGGATCTAGGGTTTCTGGGATAATGGTGGTGATAGCCATGACCAGCCTTTCAAAGCACTTCATGGCTACAGACGTGAGTGCTATCGGTCAGTAGTCATTTAGGCAGGTTACCTTAGTGTTCTTGGGCACAGGGACTATGGTAGTCTGCTTGAAACATTGGTATTACAGACTCAGTCAGGGACAGGTTGAAAATGTCAATGAAGACACTTGCCAGTTGGTCAGCACATGCTCGTAGTACACGTCCTGGCAATCCGTATGGCCCTGCGGCCTTGTGAATGTTGACCTGTTTAAAGGTCTTACATCGGCTACGGAGAGCGTGATCACAGGCATCCGGAACAGCTGGTGCTCTCATGCATGTTTCAGTGTTACTTGCCTCGAAGCGAGCATATAACTAATTTAGCTCGTCTGGTAGGTTCGTGTCACTGGGCAGCTCGTGGCTGTACTTCCCTTTGTAGTCTAAGTTTGCAAGCCCTGCCACATCCGACGAGTGTCGGAGCCCGTGTAGTACGATTCAATCTTAGTCCTGTATTGACACTTTGCCTGCTTGATGGTTCATCGGAGGGCATAGCAGGATTTCTTATAAGCTTCCGGGTTAGAGTCCCACTCCTTGAAAGCAGCAGCTCTATCCTTTAGCTCAGTGAGGATGTTGCCTGTAATCCATGGCTTCTGGTTGGGGTATGAACGCAGTCACTGTGGGGAAGAAATCGTTGATACACTTATTGAAGACAGTGACAGATGTGGTGTACTCAATGCCATCGGAAGAATCCCGGAACATATTCCAGTCTGTGCTAGGTTAACAGTCCTGTATCTTAGCATCTGCTTCATCTGACCACTTTCTTTTTGACCGAGTAACTGGTGCTTCCTGCTTTAGTTTTTGCTTGTAAGCAGGAATCAGGAGAGAATTATGGTCAGATTTGCCAAATGGAGGGTGAGGGAGAGCGTTGTACGTGTCTCTGGATGAGCTTTTCCGGTTTGCTTATGGAGGAAAACAGCTCATTGAGTGCGGTCTTAGTGCCAGCATAGGTCTGAATGGTACATAGACAGCTACGAAAAATATAGATGTAAACTCTCTTGGTAAATCGACTTTCCTACAGCTAATCATGAGAGAACCTAACTCAGGCAAGCAAAACCTCAAGACTTCCTTAGATTTCATGCACCAGCTGTTGTTTACAAATATGCATAGGCCGCCACCCCTTGTCTTACCAGAGACCGCTGTTCTATCCTGCTGAAAAAGCTTAAAACATGCCGGCTGTATGTTAATCATGTCGTCGTTCAGCCACGACTCGGTGAAACATAAGTTATTTCAGTTAATGTCTCATTGGTGGGATACACGTGCTCGTAGTTCATCTATTTTACTATCGATTGATTGTACGTTGGCTAATAGGACCGATGGTAAATGACCCTCTCGGCGATGGATCCTTACAAGGCACAAGGACCGTCGTCTACAATACCCCAGTCTTTTCCTCGCAAATGACAGGGATGAGGGCCTTGTTGGGTGTCTGGAGTAAATCCTTCCCGTCCGAATCGTTGAAGAATTCCTCCAGTACAGTGTGAGTAATCGCTGCCCTGAGATCAAGAAGATCTTTTCGGTCATGAGACACGGTGGCCGAAACATTATGTACAACATAAGTTACAAAACGCAAAAAAACACACAAAAAAACAACATACAATAGCACAATTGAAAGTATTGTTTCATTCTTGTAGTTTGAACAGTTGGAACAGACCATGTAGTTAGTTAAGAAATAGTGACCATTCAACCATGAGACACACCATGTTTTTCCTGCTCCCAATGTTCTTTATTACCTTTGATCAAAAACACTCAGACCAAAAAGCACATAAGACATTTTCATGCATGTATATGATTTGCCTGTCATACATGATACATACATGAAACAGAGTGCATTGGCAACTCATGTCTAATGGAAACCAGTCAGTCAGTAAATCAATCGTCAAGTCATCTCCTTCCCAGGCAATTCCAGCCAAATTGCGCAAAAAGCCTGGTGGACCAATGTGTTAAAACTTGGCCTCCGTTAGCCAATACAGAAAGACCTGGAGAAACTCCAGGTGCATGGGAGTCAACTTACTCAGCTTAATATGCCTACCAATCATCTCCCATAACACCTCCCCCATACGCTAACACACCACAAGCAGAGCCTTGCCTTTCACAAGTGTTATTCTCTAAAATAAAATACCCCTTTACCCAGTAAGGCCAACATTGAATAGTTGATGTACCAGCCTTACATACGCAATAGCCTGGGGACAAGGTTAGTCAGTCAGAAAACAGTCAGTCAGGCACTTTATGTAAGTGAACTAAGGCCTTTCTCTCCGTCTCAACCGTACACATCTCTCAATGAAAACCTCAAATCTGTTTCTAAAAGCAAATCAAACTATTCAGCCCCCATGGAACTGTAGCAGTAAAACACCAGGAAGCGTCACTTTTCATTTTTAAAAAGCACACTGCACTCCCCCTCTCTCCTCTATTTAGTCCAGTCGTTGCTGCGTTTGTGTCGTGGGCGGAATTTCCTCTGTGGGCCACTTATCTCTTCAGAGGGGAGGGAGGAGGCAGACCCCTCAGGCTCATTATTCCACCCTTTGGGGGAGTAACGAGGAAGAACAGGGAAAGGGGGAGGGCAACGAATTCTCCTCTCGCCTTCGTGGTGGGAGGACCTCCAGTCCTCCCCTCCCCTCCGGTCTTCCTCTGGTGGGTAGGGCCTCCTCCAGTTGTTCTGTGGCTGGGGGGGTCTCCATTGGTAGTTGTTGAAGTGAGGAGGATGGGGGAGAAGGCTCGGGTGGGGAGGCCACATGCCATAAGGAGGCAGAGGAGGGGGGAAGCCGTGAGTCTGGTGGTTCATACCCCTCTGGTGGAGAGGCCTGTAGAGAGAGCGAGAGCAGAACCGTCAGACCAAAATTAAACATATGGAGTGAATTCGGGAAGTATTCAGACCCCTTGACCTGTTCCACATTTTGTTGTTAGAGCATTATTCTAAAATAATAACATGTTGGCTAATTTATTATAAACTTAAATATCACATTTACATAAGTATTCAGACAATTTACTCAGTAGTTTGTTGAAGCACCGTTGGCGACAATGAAAGCCTAGAGTCTGTGGTATGACGCTACAAGCTTGGCACACCTGTATTTGGAGCGCTTCTCCCATTCTTCTCCACAGATCCTCTCAAGCTGTGTCAGGTTGGATGGGGAGTGTCGTTGCACAGCCATTTAAAAGGTCTCTCTACAGATGTTCGATCATGTTTAAATCTGGGCTCTAGCTGGGCCACACAAGGACATTCAGAGACTTGTCCCGAAGCCACTCCTGTGTAGTCTTTGCTTAGGGATGTTGTCCTGCTGGTAGGTGAACCTTCGCCCCCCAGTCTGAAGTCCTGAGCCCCCTGGAGCAGGTTTTCGTCAAGCATCTCTCTGTACTTCGCTCCATTCATCTTTGCCTTGATCCTGACGAGACTCCAAGTCCCTGCCACAGCACGATGCTGCCACCACCATGCTTCACCGTAGGGATGGTGCCAGGTTTCCCCCAGATGTGACACTTGGAATCAGGCCAATCTTGGTTTCATCAGACCAGAGAATCTTGTTTCTCATGGTCTTAGTCCTTCATGTGTCTTTTGGAAAACTCCAAGAAGGCTGTCAGGTGCCTTTTACAGAGGAGTGGCTTCCGCCTGGCCACTACTATGGTGGAGTAGGGCAGAGATGGTTGTCCTTCTGGAAGGTTCTCCCATCTCCATAGAGCTCTGTCAGAGTGACCATTGGATTTTTGGTCCCCTGCCTGACCAAAGCCCTTCTCCCCCAATAGCTCAGTTAGGCCAGGCGGCCAGCTCTAGGAAGTCTTAGTCGTTCCAAGCTTCTTTCATTTACGAATGACGGTCACTGTTGGTCAGGGGCTTCATACTGCAGACACTTTTTTGGTACCCTTCCCAAGATCTGTGCCTCGACACAATCCTGTATCGGAGCTCTACGGACAACTCATTCGACCTCATGGCTTGGTTTTCGCTCTGACATGCACTGTCAACTGTGGGACCTTGTATAGACAGGTGTGTCCGCCTATCCAAATCATGTCAAATCAATTGAATTTACCACAGATGGACTCCAATCAAGTTGTAGAAACATCTCATGGATGGTCAACGGAAACAGGATGCACCTGAGCTCAATTGCAAATCTCATTGCAAAGGGTCTGAATACTTCTAGTTGAAGTCGGAAGTTTACACCTCAGCCAAATACATTTAAAAACTCAGTTTTTCACAATTCCTGACATTCAATCCAGGTAAAAATGCCCTGTTTTAGGTGAGTTAGGATCACCACTTTATTTTAAGAATGTGACATGTCAGAATAATAGTAGAGAATTACTTATTTCAGCTTTCATTGCATTCCCAATGGGTCAGAAGTTTACATATACTCAATTAGTATTTGGTAGCTTTGCCTTTAAAATTGTTTAACTTGGGTCAAATGTTTCAGGTAACCTTCCACAAGCTTCCCATAATAAGTTGGGTGAATTTTGGTCCATTCCTCCTGACAGAGCTGGTGTGACTGAGTCAGGTTTGTAGGCCTCCTTGCTCGCACATGCTTTTTCAGTTCTGCCCACACATTTTCTATAGGATTGAGGTCAGGGCTTTGTGATGGCCACTCCAATGCCTGGACTTTGTTGTCCTTAAGCCATTTTGCCACAACTTTGGAAGTATGCTTGGGGTCATTGTCCATTTGGAAGACCCATATGCAAACAAGCTTTAACTTTCTAACTTTCCTTAGAAAGCATGAGCTCTTGAGTTGGGAAAATCTTGTGCAATACACCGACGCATGTCTTGTATTCAAGATCCTAAATGGCCTGGCTCCCCCTCCACTCAATATTTTTGTTAAACAGAAAACCCAGACATATGGCAGCAGATCCACAAGGTCTGCCATGAGAGGTGACTGTATAGTTCCCCTAAGGAAAAGCACCTTTAGTAAATCTGCATTCTCTGTGAGAGCTTCCCATGTCTGGAATACACTGCCATCAGACACACATAACTGCACCACATATCACACTTTCACAAAATGCTTGAAGACCTGGCTAAAGGTCAATCAGATTTGTGAACATGGTCCCTAGCTGTGTGTTGCCGCTTTCCATGTTGTCTGTGTAGCTTGTGAGGTGTGGAAACACTTTGTTGCTTTTATGAATTTTGTTTTGCTGCTTTTTGTTCTATGTTGCTCTGTCTGTCTTGCTTGTCCTATGTTGCTTGTCTTGTCCTATGTTGCTATGTCTTGCTTGTTCTATGTTGCTTGTTTTTAATGATGTTTATATTTGTAATTGTTTTTGAAAATAAATGTAATAACCTGCCCAGGGACTGCGGTTGAAAATTAGCCGGCTGGCTAAAACCGGCACTTTTACTGAAACGTTGATTAATGTGCACTGTCCCTGTAAAAATAAAATAAACTAAACTAAAAATAAGCTAAACTGATGTCTTGAGATGTTGCTTCAAAATATCCACATCATTTTACTTCATGATGCCATCTATTTTGTGAAGTGCACCAGTCCCTCCTGCAGCAAAGCAACCCCACAACATGATGCTTCCACCCCTGTACTTCACGGTTGGGATGGTGTTCTCCGGCTTGCTAGCCTCCCCCTTTTTCCTCCAAACATAAATGGTCATTATGGCCAAACAGTTCTATTTTTGTTTCATCAGACCAGAGGACATTTCTCCAAAAAGGACATTGTCCACATATGCAGTTGCAAACCGTAGTCTGGCTTTTTTTATGGCGGTTTTGGAGCAGTGGCGTCTTCCTTGCTGAGCTGCCTTTCAGGTTGTCGATATAGGACTTGTTTTACTGTGGATATAGATACTTTTGTACCCGTTTCTTCCAGCATCTTCACAAAGTCCTTTGCTGTTGTTCTGGGATTGATTTGCACTTCTCGCACCAAAGTAAGTGCATCTCTAGGAGACACAACACGTCTCCTTCCTGAGCAGTATGACGGCTGCGTGGTCCCATGGTGTTTATACTTGCATACTATTGTTTGTACAGATGAACGTAGTACCTTCAGGCATTTGGAAATTTCTCCCAAGGATGAACCAGATATGTGGAGGTCTACAATTTTCTTTCCGAAGTCTTGGCTGATTTCTTTTGATTTTCCCATGATGCCAAGCAAAGAAGCACTGAGTTTGAAGGTAGGCCTTGAAATACATCCACAGGTACAACTCCAATTGACTCAAATGATGTCAATTAGCCTATCAGAAGCTTCTAAAGCCATGACATAATTTTCTGGAATTATCCAAGCTGTTTAAAGGCACAGTCAACTTAGTGTATGTAAACTTCTGACCCACTGGAATTGTGATACAGTGAATTATAAGTGAAATCATCTGTCTGTAAACAATTGTTGGAACAATTACTTGTGTCATGCACAAAGTAGATGTCCTAACTGACTTCCCAAAACTATAGATTGTTAAGAAGAAATTTGTGGAGTGGTTGAAAAACGAGTTAATGACTCCAACCTAAGTGTGTGTAAACTTCTGACTTCAACTGTACATGTAAATAAGGTATCTGGTTTCAAAAAATGTCTAAATACCTGCTCTCGCTTTGAAATTATGGGGTGTTGTGTGTAAATTGATATATTTCATCAATTTTAGAATAAGGCTGTAACTTTACATTTTTGGGGGAAAAGTCAGGGGATCTGAATACTTCATCATAGTACTGTATGTAGACATACCTGTATGTCTATAAAGGTTAGAGGACAGGGTGCTTACACAAATTGGTTGTAGTCATGCATGTCGTAATGTCTGTCGCGGTCGTGGGCAGGAGAGTCGAGAATGTTATGACGACTGCCAGAGCGGCCTCTGATTGGCTCCTGCTCCGACTCCTCCATCCCATCATTACTGCAGAGGGAGGGAGGAGGGATGGATGAATAAAAGTATGGATGGACAGAGACAACAATAGAGAGTCCGACCGATCAACCAACCGAGACACAAATTACCTTCTCTTTGGCCCAGTCTGTAGGTCTTTCAGGTAGTTCTCTCTTTCTATGGGGTGACCCCGCGAAGAGTTAAACACTGGAATAACACATGGAAAATACATTACACACATGCATGTGTGCACACAATTTTTGAACGAGGTTCAGTACTCACACTCCACAGCCTCTTTAGGATCGATCCCATCTACATCTATCAGATACCTGAAGAGGAGAGAGTGAGAAGAGGAAAAGAAAGATGTAGGTTACAAACTAAGCACATGTAGAATCTACCAGAAACTCCACAAAATCTGCTAAAAGCTCCTTACCTACAGACCAGGTAGCCTGTCCTGTTGAGCCCATGAGTACAGTGTACTCCGATCAGCTTATCTTTGAGAGAGAAAGATAATAAATACGTTTACATTATCTTGTAGTTCTGCTGATGTGTTGACGATTAACTAACAAGACACAGACAATCAGTTTCTCGAACCACAAGTGAGGGTGTGGGTGTGTGTGACTGACCGTTGTGTGTGTTGTCTCGTAGGAACCCGCGGACGGCACGTTTGAAGCTAAGGATTGTGGGGTCACTGGGAACTTCATGACCAGCTGTGAAAATCTTCAGGTAGAACACAGAGTCTGGAAGGTCCTACACACACACACACACACACACAAACTACACTAGACTACACAGTAAGTAAGTGATTGTGTGTGTGTGGGGAAGTGAGTGTGTGTGTGGGGAAGTGAGTGTGTGTGTGTGTGGGGAAGTGAGTGTGTGTGTGTGTGTGTGTGTGTGGGGAAGTGAGTGTGTGTGTGTGTGTGGGGGAAGTGAGTGTGTGTGTGTGTGGGGAAGTGAGTGTGTGTGTGTGTGTGGAAGTGAGTGTGTGTGTGTGGAAGTGAGTGTGTGTGTGGAAGTGAGTGTGTGTGTGTGTGTGGGGAAGTGAGTGTGTGTGTGTGTGGAAGTGTGTGTGTGTGTGTGTGTGTGGAAGTGAGTGTGTGTGTGTGTGTGTGTGTGTGGAAGTGAGTGTGTGTGTGTGTGTGTGTGGAAGTGAGTGTGTGTGTGTGTGTGTGTGGAAGTGAGTGTGTGTGTGTGTGTGTGTGGAAGTGAGTGTGTGTGTGTGTGTGTGTGGAAGTGAGTGTGTGTGGAAGTGAGTGTGTGTGTGTGTGTGTGTGGAAGTGAGTGTGTGTGTGTGTGTGTGGAAGTGAGTGTGTGTGTGTGTGTGTGTGTGAGTGTGTGTGTGTGTGTGTGTGTGTGGAAGTGAGTGTGTGTGTGTGTGTGTGTGTGGAAGTGAGTGTGTGTGTGTGTGTGTGTGGAAGTGAGTGTGTGTGTGTGTGTGTGGAAGTGAGTGTGTGTGTGTGTGTGTGGAAGTGAGTGTGTGTGTGTGTGTGGAAGTGAGTGTGTGTGTGTGTGTGTGTGTGTGTGTGTGGGGAAGTGAGTGTGTGGGGAAGTGAGTGTGTGTGTGTGTGGGAAGTGATTGTGTGTGTGTGTGGGGAAGTGATTGTGTGTGTGTGTGTGTGTGTGGGAAGTGATTGTGTGTGTGTGTGTGTGTGTGGGGAAGTGATTGTGTGTGTGTGTGTGTGGGGGAAGTGATTGTGTGTGTGTGTGTGTGTGGGGAAGTGATTGTGTGTGTGTGTGTGTGTGGGGAAGTGATTGTGTGTGTGTGTGTGTGTGGGGAAGTGATTGTGTGTGTGTGTGTGTGTGGGGAAGTGATTGTGTGTGTGTGTGTGTGTGGGGAAGTGATTGTGTGTGTGTGTGTGTGTGTGTGTGGAAGTGATTGTGTGTGTGTGTGTGTGTGGGGAAGTGATTGTGTGTGTGTGTGGGGAAGTGATTGTGTGTGTGTGTGGGAAGTGATTGTGTGTGTGTTTGTGTGTGTGTGGGGAAGTGATTGTGTGTGTGTTTGTGTGTGTGTGGGGAAGTGATTGTGTGTGTGTTTGTGTGTGTGTGTGGGGGTGAGTGTGTGTGTGTGTGTGTGTGTGTGGGGGAAGTGTTTGTGTGTGTGTTTGTGTGTGTGTGGGAAGTGATTGTGTGTGTGTTTGTGTGTGTGTGGGGAAGTGATTGTGTGTGTGTTTGTGTGTGTGTGGGAAGTGATTGTGTGTGTGTTTGTGTGTGTGTGGGAAGTGATTGTGTGTGTGTTTGTGGGGAAGTGATTGTGTGTGTGTGTGTTTGTGTGTGTGTGGGGAAGTGATTGTGTGTGTGTTTGTGGGGAAGTGATTGTGTGTGTGTTTGTGTGTGTGTTTGTGTGTGGGGAAGTGATTGTGTGTGTGTGGGGAAGTGATTGTGTGTGTGTTTGTGTGTGTGTTTGTGTGTGGGGAAGTGATTGTGTGTGTGTGGGGAAGTGATTGTGTGTGTGTTTGTGTGTGTGTGTGGGGAAGTGATTGTGTGTGCGTACCTCAGGTTTGTAGTAGCGCGTAGTGAAGGTGAGGTCTATAATCAGTCCCAGCTCCTGTCCATCTTTCTCCATAGTCTGCATCAGCTCCCATGGACCAAACGCCTGCGAACGTTGAACATGACGACACAGGGACTGGAACACACACACACACACACACACACACACACACACACACACACACACACACACACACACACACACACACACCGTTATTAGCCTAGTAACTACTAGCACTCCTTGCTACCAGGGGTGTAGCATTAGTCGGACTCCGTTGCAAAACGTTTCGTCTGTTGCAAAATGTCTTGCAACAGAAATAATTTACTCCAAATGGAAAACAAACAAGATTTTCTATTTGACATCTTCAGGTAGGTCCCTCACCATTTTGTTTGCATCCTAGAGTAAAAGGTTTCTGTTGCAAAACGTTTTGCAATGGAATCTGAACAACAAATACATCCCAGGATACCTATTACAAACCCCAAGGACACTAACACCAACCCCGTAACCCAGTGCTTAATCTCTTTTGGACAGACTCGCATAATGTTAGGCCTTCATTGTAAAATAAGAATTTGGTCTAAACTGACTTGCATAGTTAAATTAAATAAAACATAACATTGAGCAGCTGACACAATTCCGCTAGATTCTAGTTCTGGGTTTCCTAGACTACCCAGTGCTTGACAACACACCAGGGGGACACACAGCGAAGTCACTGAAATTCACCATGTATTTCACATCAAGTACATCGTGAAGTTGAGTGACTTAAAACACACACACACACACACACACACACACACACAGTTACCGGTTTCAGAGGGACTTTAAAAGCGATGAACCGCGTCCCAGATATAATCTTCCCTACGGCCTGGTAGTCTAGCCATCTGTAGGAGAGATTGCAGGACATCAATATGACAGTCTAGAATCCCGTCTACATTACTAATTGAGGTCCAGCTCTGGGGGCTAACATTAGCATTAAATAGTTAACCGTTTAAACAGTGGCTATTTACCTGTCCGGTATCCCGTTTTTCTTGTGAGGAGGCATCTTTTTCTTGGGTTCACTTTTGGGTAACAGTTAACCTTACTTATACAATCAACATGATCTGCAATAAAAAAAAATGTATTAGCCACTAGCAGCAAAACCAAAGTATGTCTACGTTAGCTATCAAATTATATCGACAACACAGACGTATTGGGAAAGGTATCACAAATGTCTGGGCGGTCGACGGAGGATTAGCCAGCGCTAGCTAACTTCGTTAGTTCTCAAGGCACATTTTTTGCTGTAACGTCGTCAACAATTTCCTTACTCACCCAGTCAAATAGTAACTCTTCTCAACAATTAACATGAATCGTGTTTCGTTTGACCTGAAAACAGAAGTAAATGTATTCAACCGAAAGCAAGTTAGCATGAATCGCATTCCACCTCTCAGCTGCCGCGTTTGGATGACGTAAGGAGAGTCTGGTGTATCTTGCGGTCGGAATGTCTCTGTTCTCCCCTAGTGGTTTGGATGTGTTATGGCAGGGGGGGAACCCCAAATTAAACCTGAATACAAGCATAGCAGATATTGCTCGACCAATTTTGACACGGTCTTTATAAAGCACCATTGGGTTGTCAGTCAGTTGTCTGTAGTGATACCGGAGCACCGAGGCCGGTGGCGAACTCGCTAAGCAGCTGAATTCAAAGCGGGGTGGCGGACGCGTTTTTCGCTTTATCAAAAGGACGTCATCAAAGACGTCCGAAGCTTCATTTAATCACGTGATTTTCAACCCTTGTGTAGCAAAATGCGGGATCCCGGCTGGTTTTGCCGTGGTTCCGGTGTTTTCTTCCGAGTCCAAGCTGCTTTCTAACGCCGACTTCTACTGTACTACTCACAAATAGAATTAGGATGTTGTGACAATAGGTTCACCTGACCGGTAGACCGGCAGCTTAGCCGGTAGAGTCGGGAACTATAACTGTTCACTGTTCTATACTATAGTATAGTCTATACTATAGAACAGTTAGAGACGTAACGGTGTGAGGTTGAAGGCACTCTATTTTGAAAATTGTTTTATGTGAAACCATACTTTCTGCAGTGTGTTCATATAATGTGTTTTACTAGGTCTGGTGTAAGATTCGGTCTTAAGCACCCTAATTAATGCAATAGGTTCCGTTTTTAGAAAAATAGTCAACTTGAAGGCAGACAGGATGTAGACCTGCTATTCCAATCTATTATAGGCTATTACAATTTAAAGGGCCTTTATTGGCATGGGAAACATATGTTTACATATTTACAAGTGAAATAGATAATTAACAAAAGTGAAATAAACAGTACAAATATTTAACCGTAAACGTTACACTTACACAAGTTCCAAACGAATAAAGACATTTCAAATGTCATATCTCTATATACAGTGTTGTAATGATGTGCAAATAGTAAAAGTACAAAAGGGAAAATAAATGAACATAAATATAGGTGTTTGTTTTTCACTGGTTGCCCTTTTCTTGTGGCAACAGGTCACACAGCTTGCTGCTGTGATTGCACACTGGCATTTCACCCAATAGATATGGGAGTTTATCAAAATTGGAGGTCTGTGTAATATGAGGGAAACATGTGTCTCTAATATGGTCATACATTTGGCAGGATATTAGGAAGTGCAGCTCAATTTCCACCTCATTTTGTGGGCAGTGTGCACATATTTATTTAACCTTTAATTAAGGCAAGTCAGTTAAGAACAAATTCTGATTTAAAATGATGGCCTACCAAAAGGCCTCCTGCGGGGACGGGAGCTGGGATCAAAAATAACATATATAAATATAGGACAAAACACACATCACGACAAGAGAGACAATACAACACTACATAAAGAGAGACCTAAGACAACATAGACTTCTCTTGAGAGCCATGTCTGCATTCGGTGGCCTTTCTCAATAGCAAGTCTATGCTCACTGAGTCTGTACATAGTCAAAGGTTTCCTTAATTTTGGGTCAGTCACAGTGGTCAGGTATTCTGACACTGTGTACTCTGTTTAGGGCCAAAGAGCGTTCTGTTTTGCTCTGTTTTTTTTTTCCCCCAATGCGTCAATTAATTATCTTTTTGTTTTCTCATGATTTGGTTGGGTCTATATGTGTTGCTGTCCTGGACTTCTGTGGGGTCTGTTTGTGAACAGAGCCCCAAGACCACCTTGCTTAGGGGGGCTCTTCTCCAGGTTAATTTCTCTGTAGGCGATGGCTTTGTTATGGAAGGTTTGGTAATCACTTCCTTTTAGGCGGGGTTTTACGTTGTACACAGAGGATATTTTTAGTAGAATTCTGCATGCAGAATCTTGATTTGGTGCTTGTCCCATTTTGTGAATTCTTGGTCGGTGAACGGACCCCAGTCCTCACAACCATAAAGGGCAATGGGTTCTATAACTGATTCAAGTCATTTTAGACAAATCCTAATTGGTATGTCGAATTTCATGTTCCTTTTGATGGCATAGAAGGCCCTTCTTGCTTTGTCTCTCACATCGTTCACAGCTTTGTGGAAGTTACCTGTGGCGCTGATGTTTAGGCCAAGGTATGTACAGTGTTTTGTGTGCTCTAGGCTAGCACAACAGTGTCTAGATGGAATTTGTATTTGTGGTCCTGGCAACTGGACCTTTTTTGGAACACCATTATTTTTGTCTTACTGAGATTTACTGTCAGGGCCCAGGTCTGACAGAATCTGTGCAGAAGATCTAGGTGCTGCTGTCGACCCTCCTTGGTTGGGGAGAGAAGCACCAGATCATCAGCAAACAATAGATATTTGACTTCAGATTCTAGTAGGGTGAGGCCGGGTACTGCAGACCATTCTAGTGCTCTCAACAATTCGTTGATATATATATTGAAGAGGGTGGAGCTTAAGCTGCATCCCTGTCTCACCCCCTGGCCCTGTGGAAAGAATTGTGTGTGTTTTTTACCCATTTTAATCGCACACTTGTTGTTTGTGTACTTGGATTTTATAATGTCTATAATAGTTTTCCCCCAACACCACTTTCCATCAATTTGTATAGCAGACCCTTATGCCAAATTGAGTCAAAGGCGTTTTTGAAATCAAGAAAGCATGAGAAGACTTTGCCTTTGTTTTGGTTTGTATGTTTGTCAATTAGAATGGCTGGTAGCCTAGTGGTTAGAGCGTTGGGCCAGTAACTGTAAATGTTGCTAAATCGAATCCCCGAGCTGACAAGGTAAAAATCTGTCATTCTGCCCCTGAACAAGGCGGTTAACCCACTGTTCGTAGGCCGTCATTGTAAATAGAATTTGTTCTTAACTGACTTGCCTAGTTAAATAAAGGTTTAAAAAAAATAGTGTGTGCAGGGTGAATATGTGGTCTGTTGTACGGTAATTTGGTAAGACAGATAATGAACCTTCCAGTAATGATCCGTTTTTTCGGGCAAGCGCCGAAGCCTTCAGAGAGCCTTGGGATCCCATTACTGTTAGTATGTGTCTGCTCCAGGCAGGTGTGTATGTCTGTCAGTCAGTCATCCGGGCTGTGTTAAGTTGATGTGCCGATTATTATGTGGCGCTCATAACAGCTCCTAAATTCGTAAATACCAGAATACGACTGGGAGTAATCCACTTGAACGCCACCGCAACTGGTAATTAGTAGTGGGAAACTTGTCTATCATCTCTGAGCTCCGACCTATGTTACATGCCGAACTCTGACGTCACACAGTAAGGAAATTACCTCGATAACAGCATTTTTCAGAAGTTAAATGCAACAACAAAACATTATTTGTGAAAAACAATATATTAATATGGTTTTTAACACTACAATTTGTTTGCGGCGTTCTCAAGTTGAAAGCACGTGAATGCACACAACTCTTTGCTTCCAGTTTACAAGTAGTACTTTCTGAGTATCCCACTTGAACACAGCATTAGTTATTGACTACTAACCTTGAATTGAGTACTCAGACCCATCCCTAACAATAAGTAAAAATACGATAAAGACAGTAGTCTGGTCTTTGTGATTCCTCCCCTGTGTGTAGGTGAAAACAGGAAAAGTGATCATAATCTTTGGGCAACACCTCAAAAATCCTGACCTGCCTGATGGGCATGTGCCTTTTAGACTTTGGTTTAATGTCAATCCCTGCAGTGATGTGATTTCTCAGAACCCTTTACCCCTATTCATATAATGTGACCTTTTAAGTCCCAAGTCATTGTGAAAGTGAAGCTACTGATGATAGTCTGTCCAGCAAGCCCTGTCAAAATGATAGATGAGCTGGTAATGAATTGCTATTGAATGTAAAAGGTGGGTAAGTCCAGAGATGAGCTAGCACATGTTTTACTGAGCTGGCATTCCCAGTAGACAGCAAAGAAGAATGGAAGAGGGAAGGAGGAATGAATGTAGAAAATAACAGGTAATACCAGGAACTGTGATGCAACAGCATGCGATCGTGACATTTTGCCAACAACCACCCAGGTGTGTTAGTGTTGAGGGCGTGGCTGTCGCCGGTAGCCTTCCTGTCTGCCGGTTGGAACAGCTGCAGTATAAAATACATATGCACACATGAACCGGACACTCTCCGACTTTACACTGACTGACACACAGCTCAGGTGGATATTTGCCTGCTGGTGGTCTATTCAGGTGGGTTTTTACCTGTTGGACCATACCCCATAAGGGAAGAGAGCTCACTTCATTCAGTGCTCTGATCCACACTCTTTCTATTACATTGGATTTGTGTCGCGCTTTGTGCACAATATAGCGGTACATTTGTCACAGACTCTGACATAAACCCCCAGAGAGCAAGCAGGGGAAGACAGGAGCACGGACACACTCCCAAGGGATAGGTAGAAATCTTGAGAGGAACCAGACTGCAACAACGTGACTGGGCCGTTGGTCTCTATATATTTGGACATGCCGCTGTGGAGACGGACAAATGCTGGCAATGAGGAGTGCAACCGGGCCGTGCTGGTCTGCGAGTCAAACTTTGACCACGGGGTACCACTGGGCAGAAGGCCGGGGGCAGAGAAAGTCACCGAGAGACTCCACGGTGCTTTGACCAGACGGCTACAGGGTGGACATTCACATGGATCTTAACGCTCAGGAGATTTACACACTCTTCAAGACAGGTAACACACATCTTATACACACGCCCCTGCTACAAATCAGCTACAAAAAAAATAATAAATACTTTATAACCTGGTTTTATCAATGTTATCAAACTTATCAGAGTTGCTACATAATGTTATCAATTAGGGGACGGTCACGGAGTCCGTCGCAGCCCAGCACACAAAGCAATGGAAAACGTATACACACACATACAAACACACTTATCATGTTCTCTAACCCAAAAGTCCTAAAAGTCTATGAAGGTCTCAGATTCTGGGAGGAATTGTCTCCTGAAAACAGCCCAACCCTCAAGATCCTTCGAAGTCAACACTGATTGATCTTGTTTTAACACATACACCAGAGAAATATGTTATATGTTAAATGTTGTTATTTTACTGCTGCTCTTTAATTATTTGTTACTTTATCTCTTACTGTTTTAGGTATTTTTTAAAAAACTGCATTCTTGGTTAAGGGCTTGTAAGTAAGCATTTCACTGTAAGGTCTACTACACCTGTTGTATTCGGCGCGTGTGACAAATAACATTTGATTTTATTTGATTTCTACTGGTGTCTTTGCCCAAGACGTTAATGACCATTGCCCAGTTGTTTGTGTTAGAGATGTGAGAATACAAAAATCTAAGCCTTGTGTCATGACACATAGGAACTTTAAAAACCACAGTGAATAGACTTTTTTACAGGATCTTTATTTTCGTGAGCTTGATTGTATTTCAGCTTTCCCTGAAACACAGGCTTAGGCCCAGACTGGCAAGATTTTAAGCAACTGAGGAATCATTGTGTAAAAAAAAATCTGAAAGGCAAAATCTGATTATTAACTGTGCTTTCAGATTGTAATGGGAACCCGGCTAAATTCTGGAAAACTGTAAAAATCCCTTAATAGTTCTAGTTCCCCCTCTCTGCCACAACAAATTAATTCAGACTCTGGCTTCATTACAACAACAACAAAAATGTCATAATTGAATCACCATTTTATTTGGGCTATCTCTTTGAAAATAACTTCTTAGCCTATTCACAATGATATTAGGCTGGATGCTGATAGCCAGTGCTTTTCTTTTTGTTTATTTACAGAAAAGGAACTCCTGGATGCTTTGCTAGCAAATAGACAACAAGAAATCTATAGGAGCTGGAGCTGACCAATTAGGATCCTGGTCTGCTTCATCGTGCAGCGCCCATCATTGTTGGTTCAATAAACCCACCGTTTTTATTTAACGTTGTTATCAGGAAATATTGCAAAAGTATGGGAAATCAGCTCTTGTGCTGCCACTCCATAATTGCGGGGATAGTAGAGATCTTAATCGTTATCGCCCCATTTCAATATGTCCTTGTCTAGCTAAGATTCTCGAATCCTTGGTAATTGTACAACTTTGCTAACAAAAAATGATCGGAGAAATGTATTTTGAACGTAAGCCAATCAGGGTTTAGGCCTGGCGTAGCGTTATGACAGCAACCACTTTAATTGTTAATGATCTTGTCAACAGCTTTTGATACTGTTGGTCGTGCTATTTTATTGACTAAGTTGATAGGCCTCGATAGGCCTGAGCTCTGACGCCTGTTCATGGCTTCATGATTATCTTAGTGACAGAACTCTGGCCATCGAGATTTATGCGGTTTAGTCTGCATTTCTTAAAGTCCATAAAGGTGTACTACAGGGTTCGGTTTTGGGACCTGTTCTCTATTTATATTAACATCATACGTCAATCTGCTAAAAATGGTACATTTCATCTATATGCGCACGATAATATTATGTATGTTATTTCCTGACTGTTGGTCTGGCTGTGTCTAAACTACAGTCAGGTTTTATAGCTGATTTAAAACCTGTGCTTAATATGGGCAAGACTATATTCATGTTGTTTTTAAATTCTCGTAAAAACTTTTCAAATTACTTACATGTTCACTCATTAGATGGTTCTCCGATTGAATGTTTCCCCCCGTATAAGCACTTGTATTTGTATGGGTTTGACATTTAAAGAACATATAGATGAGCTGGTTAAGGAGCTAAGATTTGAAGTTGGCTTTGTCTACAGAAACAGATCATGCCTTTCTCTAAGCAGGTAGGAAGCAGATCATTCAGCCAACCTTTTTATTTGTTCTTGATTATGGTGATGTTTATGTATCAAAGTGCAGCTGCTCCTACTCTGAAACCTTTGGATGCCACCACCCATAGTGCCCTTCGTTTTGTTTACAGGTGACAGTTTTGATACCCATCGCTGTATCCTGTATCAAAAACGTTGGCTTAACTTCGCTAAAGACCTGTAGATCTCTACATTACTTCCAGGTGAAGCTGGTTGAGAGAATGTCCAGAGTGTTCCAAGCTGTCATCAAGGCAAAAGGGCGGCTACTTTGAAGAATCTCAAATGTTTTGTTTAACACTTTTTTGGTTACTACTTATGTGTTATTTCATAGTTTTGATGTCTTCATTATTATTCTACAATGTAGAAAATAGTAAAAACATAGAAAAACCCTTGAATGAGTAGGTGTGTCCAAACTTTTGACTGGTACTGTAAATTGAACAAAAATACAAATGTAACATAAAATAATTTCAAAGATTTGACTGAGTAGCCATTTGATTAACTGTTTAGCAGTCTAATAGCTTTCGGTGTAGAAGCTGTTGAGAAGCCTTTTGGACCTAGACTTGGAACTGCTTGCTGTGTGGTAGCAGAGAGAACAGTCTGTGACTAGGGTGGCTGGAGTCTTTGAAAATGTTTAGGGCCTTTCTCTGACACCACCTGGTATAGAGGTCCTGGATGGCAGGAAGCTTGGTCCCAGTGATGTACTGGGCCGGACGCACTACCCTCTGTAGCGCCTTGTGGTTGGATGCCAAGCAGTTGCCATACCAAGCAGTGATGCAACCAGTCAGGATGCTCTCGATGGTGCAACTGTAGAATTCATTGAGGATCTGAGGACCCATGCCAAATCCTTTCAGTCTCCTGAGGGGGAATAGGCATTGTCGTGCCCTCTTCAAGACTTGTGGTGTGTTTGGACCATGATAGTTTGTTATTGATGTGGACACCAAGGAACTTGAAGCTCTCGATCCGCTCCACTACAGCCCCGTCGATGTGAATGGGCTACAGACGTGAGTGCTACTGGGCGGTAATCATTTAGGCAGGTTGCCTTGGCATTCTTAGGCACAGGGACTATGGTGGTCTGCTTGAAACATGTAGGTATTACAGACTCGGTCAGTGAGAGGCTGAAAATATCAGTGAAGACACTTGCCAGTTGGCCAGTGCAGCCACTGAGTATGTATCCTGGTTACCCTTTGTAATCCATAATAGTTTTCAAGCCCTGCCACATCCGAAGAGCGTCAGAGCCGGTGTACTAGGATTCAATCTTAGTCCTTCATTGACGCTTTGCCTGTTTGATGGTTTGTCGGAGGACATAGCGGGACTTCTTATCAGCATCCGGATTAGTGTTCCGCTCCTTGAGTGGCAGCTCTAGCTCAGTGTGGATGTTGCATCTAATCCATGGCTTCTGGTTGGGATACATACTGTACGTATGGTCACTGTGGTGACGACGTCGTTGATGAAGACTGTGTTGTGCCCTGCAGACAGAAGGATGACTGATGGGTGAGCTAATTGTTAGTTGAAGCAGACTGTTTCGAGGAATCAAGGGCCACCATCGTCACATGCCACATCAGGAGATATCATTTTCTAGTTGTCTTTTTTCTGCTAACCGGCTCAGCCAGAAAGCTAGTCTGGTCCTCTCAAGGTTTTTTTTACTTGCCACTGTGCTGCTGCTTGCTCTTAGTGGGTCTAGGCCAATAAAGCATTTTCTGACCCAAAAATGTATACATGAATACAATTTGATTAATTGATTGATTGCAGTGAGCGAGCAGCCGGTGAAAGAGTGCTTCCTGGCGGTGCTATCATCTCACGAGTAGGAGGGTTGTGTGTTCGGGGCGGACGGAATGCCGGTTAGACTGTCCCACATCTTCTCCTACTTCAACAACACACACATGGGGGGAAAGATCAAACTGTTCTTCATCCAAGTCAGTACCATCATCACCACACCCACAACAGTGAGGTCAGTCATTCAGTCAGTCAGTGATAATAATCAATAGTAATCATCTTTCCCTCTTTCTCTCTCTAGGCGTGTCGTGGGGGTGAGCTGGATGATGGCGTGACAGTGGAGACGGATTCAGCAGGAAGTGACATCATTGAGGACACCTTGTCTCAATACATGTCCATCCCCACGGATACGGCGGTTATGTACGCCACCGCACCAGGTGACGGGGCGTTCATGAACCCTCTGGGGGCCGTCTTCCTCCAGACATTCTGCATCCTATTGGAGGAGGAAGGGGGTGATGCCCTGGAACTGACACGCCTTCTGACACACCTTTCCCATCATGTGGCCTTTTGCTTCGAGGCCAAAGGTCATCTGCTGGGGGGGGGGGAAGGGAAATGCCTTGCTTCGTATCACGACTGACCAGAGAGGTGTTCCCATTTGCCGAGCCCGGAAGGAGGGCGTGGCCAATGGACTTTCTGCCGCAACATTCGTCAACCCAGAGTACAACAGACCTCACAAACATATAAGCTGAACCCAAAGCCTTAGATCTGAAGAGAACGGTCTCTCTCGGATTGTTAGGCTTGACTCTTGCTCTGTCAGCTAGTACGGTTGACTTCGAGTGTTGTTGGTCAGAAGGTTGTGTTTGTGGGCCTAGGTTGGGATGGAATTTCCACTCTGTTACATTTGTGTGCATGAAATAAAAATAACATTGTGATGATCAGACATGTGGATGCAGGAACAGATCGGGAGGTGTTGATGGTTGAGTGTGCTAAAAACTACCTTGAAATTGTCTGATATTTTTAATTCATTGACTGGTATGTTCAAGGTATTTTTTTTGTATTGTAACTATGACAAATTAGTTTATTTCTGAGTTATGGCTCTGACTGGGCTGATACAGTTGATTTCTTTTTAATTTCACCTTTAACCAGAACAAGTTCTCATTTGCATCTGCGACCTGGCCACGATAAAGCATAGCAATTCAACACATACAGCAGAGTTACACATGGAATAAACAAAACAGTCAATAATACAGTACAACAAAGTCTATATACAGTGAAGTTGAAGATACAGCCAAATATGAGTACCTCTGCTGTAGAGGAATGAGGAGCAACAGCCCATATATACTAAATGATTAAACCCACATGTGTAGGTGGGCAGTTGTGGAAGACATACTGAGCTGTTGGAAGGACTGGGGGCATTTCCCAACACAGACAGGTAAGAATGGGACAGAGGAACACATGAGTGCCTGTCACGCTATCCACAACCGGATATACTGTTACATACTGTACGTACCACAGAAACACAACACACTGATAAACAACCACATAAAAACCTACCACATACCAGGGTTAGCGTAAATTCTATTTCAATTCAGAAAGTACATTATGATGGCAGGAAGCCTAGTGGTTAAGAGCATTGGGCCGTGACCGAAAGGTTGCCGATGAAAAATCTGTCTGTGCCCTTGAGCAAGGTAGTTATCCCTAATTGCTCCTGTAGGTCGATCTGGATAAGTGTCTGCTAAAATTCCAATGCTTTTCAATTAGGATCATTTGTTTTGATTTCGGAGTTGACAAATTTAAATGGAATCGACCCCAACTCTGCCACACATTATTGATCCATTACTGATAAAATTGTGCTTCTGAGCCATTGCTTTTCACTCTAAAGATTAATTTACGGTAAGCGGTGTTCCATCAGGAAGCCAATCAGACACCGAACTGAAACAGTTTAATAGAGCAAACATACAACACAAACAGTTAACCCAGGGATGGTACAGGGAAACCCAAACTGCTCCGTGCGCACACAAACCCAAACTATGCTAAGCCCTGCTTAGATTGTAAGACGATCATATAATATTAAATTAGTCCGGTAGTTTCTGCAACATATCGGGTGTTTCTGGAGCACACCCAGTTACTGCACTTTGTAGTTTGTTTATTGTAGCAATAAAAGGTTGAGTTAAGGAAACATGTTACGTGTTACTTCTGCTGGTCAAACATTGTATTTGTTTGTTAAGAAACAACTAGCTTCAATGATGAGATCCATTGAAGTTGCCTTGAGTTCATGTCAAAGACCATCCTACCAAAGGCAAAGACCATCCTACCAAAGGCAAAGACCATCCTACCAAAGGCAAAGACCATCCTACCAAAGGCAATCCTACCAAAGGCAAAGACCATCCTACCAAAGGCAAAGACCATCCTACCAAAGGCAAAGACCATCCTACCAAAGGCAAAGACCATCCTACCAAAGGCAAAGACCATCCTACCAAAGGCAAAGACCATCCTACCAAAGGCAAAGACCATCCTACCAAAGGCAAAGACCACACAGGAACAGAAACACACAGATATGGGCAGACACGTTTCAGAAATAAGTAATGTTTATTATCAACAAAGACTCAGTCATACAGGAGGGGGGATTTATAAAAGAGTAGGTGGGGGGCAGATCTGCACTCATTACTACCAAAGACAGAAATTATTACTTTGATCTATTTTTCTTTTAAAAAATGTGCCTTTAAATTTTTGTATTTCATACAAGTAACAAATTCATCAAAAAAAGGTCATATTCTACAATACCATTTGACTAATAATATGCTTGGTTTCACAAAGACAAGTTAAAAAGAGGTGGTCAAATATTGACCAATAATTGTTTTCTTTTCATACTAATATAAAACCAGATCTACTATCTAGAAAAGGTTAAAAAAAAAATGTAAAAAAAGTTTATTTACAAACAGACAAAAAAAAAACAAGTAGGAAAAAGTTGATCCTAATTCGAAGGCAACAGGTTATTGGTTATTGCAGGCTTTTTCCCAGCCCAGCACTTGATTCAGCTAACCAACTAATCATGATCTTCATTTAAACCACTATTCAAATTGGGTGTATTGCTGCTCTGGAGCTAAAACCCTCAAGGAGTTGTTCACCTCAGAGTAGAGTACCCTCCTATCCACTGATACAGGGTCAGATAGATTTTCATCCCACCCATGAATATGGATAGACTGTGCATAAAGGATCTGGGGGTAGTGTAATGCTTACGGTTTGGGAAAATCTGATCCTAGATCAGTGGTTAGGGTTAGTGTAATGCTTAAGGTTAGGACTGGGCATAGCAAAATTGTATCCTAGATCTGTGGTTAGCATCTTTGGGTTTCAATGGTTATTTCTGGTGACAAGGGAGAGAGGCTGGGACTGGAGCATGGCATGATGGGAGCTCATCGTCGATTGGTGGATGGAGGTGGTAGGGGCTAAGCCAGAGGTGAAGGGGATTGGTCCAGTAAGGAGCGGCGGAGTCTGGTTACTGGATGAGCTCATGTGGGGAGAAAAGGGGGGATGAGAGGAAGAGGATTGAGAAGAAGTGGTCTTAGTGGTGAGGGGCAGGTGTGTGTGAGTGAACAAGTGTGGGTGTGTGTGAGACTGGATGTGGGTGTAAGTCTGACCGTGTGTCTCCCTGTGCGAGTGTGGGCGAGGGGGTTTGGTGGTGAGGGAGAGGGGCTGGACCTGCTCAGGATGTGTGTGCTCAGAGTGAGAGTGTGTGTGTTCAGTGTGTGTGGGTGCGGGAGCGGCAGGGGAGGCCAGAGCAGTGGTAGGCGTGGCTGGAGAGTCCAGGGAGGAGGCGGGACTAGCCTGGGACAGGTGTGTGTGTGTCAGGTGTGTGTGAGAAACACTGGGCCTCTCCTGAGTTCCATACGACACACATGACTTCTTGGGTTGTGGAGAGAAGTGCTCTGGAGAGACAAAATAAAAAACACTGATCAGTCTTCACTGTTAGTTTCCAGTACTGTCAGAAAATAGAGTTTGGTCACTTCTCATAATTCTCTGGTCTTGGAAGTCACTTACCCTCTGAAGCAGCAGACTGGGTGTGTGTTATTTGTCCATCAGGAGCCGTCTCTGGCCTGCCATCTCTCTTCCTCTTCTTTCTCTTCCCCTGCACACAAACAACCAATCACATCACACCCTCCATCTCAAAGCAACCAATCAAATCACTACTAAATGTTTACTATAGTACTTACGTAGTTGTCTCTAGCTGACCATCCCGGGTAGAGTTGGGAGTGTAGCTGTCTCTCTTTACGGGCCATATCGTAGTATTTTGACTGCTCCTCACGAGATAGAGAGTGCCACTGTAGAGACACACACAAAGGGTTAACACATACTCCTTTCTGGAACATAGGCCATCGACAACAGTTTTCAGTATGAACACAGCCATTGTATAATCCTCCAAAGAAAGACAGTGTGCAAGCTCACGCTGCCACTTACCCTGCGTCCCAGTATCTGGTTGATGGCAGCGCTCTCCTTCAGCGTGCACTCTGCCACCACCTTGGGTCTCTGCTCCTTCATGTACAGCATAAAGGCATTCAGAGGCTTTTTCACATGGGGCTTCTTCTCCTCCTCTTTCTCTCTGTCCCCCATGGATACGCCACACCTACACACACCAGACAGAGACAGTCAGTGAGTCGGCAAGAGGTGTTAACGTGTGTGTGATAGAAAGGTGTGTGTTTGGATGCGTACCCGTGGCGGTTGCCGTCTCTTGGTTCCTGTTTGATCGCCGTGGAAACGATGGCAGGGTGAGGGACAGACGTCTGCAGGGACGGGACCATGTGGGGCGAGAAACGACTGGCCACCAAGCTGTCAATCACACACACAGGTCCATTAAGCATAAATACCATTTGAAATGACATGATTGTATTTATTACAGCAGAGGATCTCAAGTGGGTCCGGGGCAAGAGCTCAAAATATAACGATCAATAAACATATTTTTTCATGAATATTACTAATAACCGATGAAACACATTTTGATCAAGGGATTCACGTAATAAGTTGAGGGAGCAATATCATTTTTTTCATCTCCAGTAGATGTCAACAACCCTGGACAACATGGACCAGGGAGGCTCACAGGGGGATATTGGTATCCATAGTACTCCACCAATTACTCATTATCCAAATCAATACTTCTTGTATTTAAGCATAAAAGAACAAGCGGCCACGTTTTCTCTCTGCGTTGGCAAATTGTGTAGAATTCTGGGATATTAGCTTTAATGTGGCAACAACATAAATCTCTGCTCCATGACAAATTGTGTAGAATTGCAGAAAATTAGCTTGAACACCGCAACATTTTCTCACCGATGCCAAAAGGCAGGCCTTTAAAAATGTTATTTCCCAGGGCCCGACACTTGGTTCATCCGGCCGAAGTCATAGTAAAAATGTTCTATTTCAAAAGGGGTCCAGGCCACAAACAGTTTGAGAGCCCTTACTTTACAGATATAAGTCCAGTCTCTATAGTATTAAGTCTCCAGAGCAGTAATACATGGATGTGTGTGAGTGATTAGGTGAGCTGTACCTGGACATAGAAGAGTTCATAGCGAGAGCTGCAGGGTAGGATGGTCTAAACCCCCCCGCTGGAATACCGTACATAGACTGGCCCGGCCTGGAGACAAAGAGAGAGAGGGGAAACAGTGTCACATGTGTTGCAATATCATTCATTCAGCTAGAAATTGGTAGCAAAATAAACTAAACCATCATTGTATCCATCACAAGATGGTAAATGTGAGAGTGTGACTCACAGCCAGCCCAAAGGATGTGTCATGTGTCCCATGCCTCCAGGAGAGAGAGGGTAGTAGGGGGAGAGCTCTGCTGGGTGGGGAGTGCGGGGAAGACCTGGAAGGTGGAGAAGGACAGTGGAGAGAGCAACACACACACACACACACACACAGTTAAAGTCAGAAGTTCACATACACCTTAGCCAAATACATTTAAACTCAGTTCACAATTCCTGACATTTAATTTGAGTAAAAATGCCCTGTCGTAGGTTAGTTAGGATCACCACTTTATTTTAAGAATGTAAAATGTCAGAATAATAGTAGAGAGAATGATACATTTCAGCTTTTATTTCTTTCATCACATTCCCAGTGGGTCAGAAGTTTACATACACTTCATTAGTATTTGGTATCATTGCCTTTAAATTGCTTAACCGGTTTTGGAGACTGGTTTTTGTTCGGAATTTCAGATGACTGACGTGCCCAAAGTAAACTGCCTGTTCCTCAGGCCCAGAAGCTAGAATATGCATATACTTGGTAGCATTAGATAGAAACTTCAGAGGGTTTTATAAAACCGTTAAAATGTCTGAGTATAAGATAACTGATATGGCATGCGAAAACCCGAGGAAAATCCATCCGGAAATGTAATTTGAGGTCACAGTCCATAAGAAATACAAATAGAAAGGACCCATATTGCAGGCTTCCACTAGATGTCAATTCTTTAGAAAGGGTTTGAGGCTTGTTTTTTGAAAAATGAACAAGTAGTTGGAAAAACTACAAGGTGTCTCGTTAGAAAAGTGGTCTTGTTAGAGCACGAATGAGGTGCGCACTCTTCATTATTTAGCTTCCCTATTCAACATACTATTCTCCATCTTAAACATTATTGTTTATTTAGATAGAGTACCTGAGGATTAATTAGAAACAGCGTTTGACTTGTTTGGACGAACTTCACTGGTAACTTTTTGAAATAGTTTGTATGCACGTTGAATGAGTGGATTACTGAGATCATTGGCGCCAACTAAACAGACCTTTTTAATATAAAGGACTTTATCGAACAAAACGACCATTCATTGTGTAGCTGGGACCCTTGGGATTGCAAACAGAGGAAGCTCTTCAAAAAGGGTAAGTGATTTATTTAACCACTATTTGTGATTCTGTGACACCTGTGCTGGTTGAAAAAGTATTTGTGTGGGGCGCTGTCCTCAGATAATCACATGGTATGCTTTCGCCGTAAAGCCTAAAAAGAGTAAATCTGACAACGCAGTTGGATTAACTTCTTATGGCTGGGGGGCAGTATTGAGTAGCTTGGATGAATAAGTTGCCCAAAGTAAATGGCCTACTCCTCAGTCTCAGTTGCAAATATATGTATATTATTATTAGTATTGGATAGAAAACACTAAAGTTTCTAAAACTGTTTGAATGACGTCCGAGTACAACAGATCTCATACGGCAAGCAAAATCCTGAGGAGAAATCAAAACAGGAAGTGAGGAATCTGAGCTTTGTATGTATTCAGAGTCCCCAATGAAATCCCCTTGAGATATGAAGGATGTTGCACTGTCTAGGGGTTCCACTAGATGTCAACCATCAATAGAAATTATGAGACTTATGGTGTTGTGGGAGTGAATGATAGCAGAATCAGTCAGGTGTCTGGCAGTCTGCCATTTTCTGATCATGCTTATTCCTCATGGTAGTCAATTGCGTTCCATTGCTCACGAAGACAGGAAGGAATAGTCCGGTCGGAACTTTGAAGCTATATGTTAAAAACATCCTAATGATTGATTCTGTACATAGTTAGACATTTTTCTTTGACCTGTAATATAACTTTTAGAATTTTTTGTCCGGTGTAACGCTGACCAGAATGAGCGTTTGGATATGTATACCAAACGCGATAACAAAACTAACATTTATTGTGGACCTGGGATTCCTGGAGTCCTTTCTGATGTAGATCATCAAAGGTAAGGGAATATTTATCATGTAATTTCTTGTTTGTTGACATCAATATGGCAGCTATTGTGACAAATGTTTCTAAGCGCCGTCTCAGATTATTGCATGGCTGGTTTATTCCGTAAAGTTTTTTTGAAACCAGACACAGCGGTTGCATTAATTAAGGAGAGGTATATCTATAATTCCATGTGTATAACTTGTATTATCATCTACATTTATGATGAGTATTTCTGTTGAATGATGTGGCTATGCAAAAATCACTGGATGTTTTTGGAACTAGCGAATGTAAACTCATATTTTGATAAATATGAGCTTTATCAAACGAAACACACATGTATTGTGTAACATGAAGTCCTATTAGTGTCATCTGATGAAGATCAAAGCTTAGAGATTAATTTTATCTCCATTTGTGGTTTTTGAAACTCCTCTCTTTAGCTGGGGGAAAAACAATGGCTGTGTTTTTCTGTGGCTATGTGGTGACCTAACAATTGTTTGTGGTGCTTTTGCTGTAAAGAATATTTTAAATTGGATACGGTGGTGGGATTAACAACGAGAATAGCTTTAAAATGGTATGAGACATGTATGTTTGAGGAATGTTAATGAGATTTATGATGTTTTGAAAATGGCGCCCTACACTTTGACTGGCTGTTGTCATATCGCCCCCGTTAACAGGATTGCAGCCATAAGAAGTTAAGCTTTTAAATGATGACACCTTGTATTTTCATGAATGTTGAATATTACGCATTTTTTTATTTTGAATTTCGCGCTCTGCAATTTCACCGTAAGTTGTCTGTAAATTGTCGAAAGTGTCCGCAAAAAAGGTTAACTTGGGCCAAACATTTCGGGTAGACTTCCACAGGCTCCCCATAATAAGTTGGGTGAATTTAGGCCCATTCCTCCTGATAGAGCTGGTGTAACTGAGTCAGATTTGTAGGACTCCTTGCTCGTACACTTTTTCAGTTCTGCCCACAAATGTTCTATGGGATTGAGGTCAGGGCTGTGTGATGGCCACTCCAATACCTTGACTTTGTTGTCCTTAACTTCTTGGTGACAGGGGGCAGTATTTTCACATCCGGATGAAATGCATGCCCAAATTCAACTGCCTGCTACTCATCCCCAGAAGGTAAGACATGCATATTATTAGTATATTTGGATAGAAAACACTGACATTTCTAAAACTGTTTGAATCATGTCTGTGAGCATAACAGAACTTATTTGGCAGGCGAAACCCCGAGGACAAAACATTCAGATTTTTTTTTTGGGGGGGGTCACTCTTTTCAATGGGTTTTCATTGGGAATCCAAATTTCTAAGAGACCTTATTGTAGTTCCTATCACTTCCACTGGATGTCAACAGTCTTTAGATATTGGTTGAGGTTTTTCCTTTGTGTAATGAAGTACGGCCATCTTGAACGAGGGTCACTTGAAGATTGAGGCATGTGACCAGAAAGCATGCTACAGTTTGTTTTACTCCTGTATTGAACACAGATAATCCAGTCTTCAATTTGATTGATTATTTATGTTAAAAAAAAACACCTAAAGTTGTATTACAAAAGTAGTTTGAAATGTTTTGGGAAAGTTTACAGGTAACTTTTGAGATATTTTGTAGTCACGTTGCTCAAGTTGGAAACAGTGTTTTTCTGGATAAAAAGCTCCAAATAAAATGGACATTTTGGAAAAGGACCATTTGTGATGTTTATGGGACATATTGGAGTGCCAACAAAAGAAGCTCGTCAAAGGTAAGGCATGAACTATATTTTTATTTCTACGTTTTGGCACATCTGCAGGGATGAAATATGCTTCTCTCTCTGCTTACTATGGTGCTATCCTCAGATAATAGCATCGTTTGCTTTCGCAGAAAAGTATTTTTAAAATCGGACATGTTGGCTGGATTCACAACAAGTGTAGCTTTAATTTGCTATCTTGCATGTGTGATTTCATGACAGTTTTTATAGTAATTTATTTGCATTTTCACTGGCTTTTGGCCATATGCCAGAGAGGTTAACCTGTTGAGTGTAGGGGGCAGTATTTTGACATTTGGATGAAAAACGTACCCAAATTAAACTGCCTATTTCTCAGGCCCAGAATATGCATATAATTGCCAGATCTGGATAGAAAACTAAGTTTCCAAAACTGTCAAAATATTGTCTGTGAGTATAACAGCACTGATATTGCAGGCGAAAACCTGGGGAAAATCCAACCCAGAAGTGTCCTCTATTTTGAAAGCTCCATGTTCCATAGCCTGCCTTCACTCCATTTGAAGGGACATCAAATCAACCAGATTCCTTTTCCTATGGCTTCCCCATGGTGTGAACAGTCTTCAGACAGTTTCAGGCTTTTATTTTGAAAAATGAGCAAGAAAGTTCACATCGCGTTACTGAATGGCTGGGTGCCACCAGCGTTTTGTATGCGCAACAGCATGGAGCGGCCATTTTCTCTCTCTCTCTCTCTCCTATTGAAGAAGCTACAGTCCCGGTTGATATATTATAAAAACAACCTGAGGATTGACATGTTTCTACGAACATTACGGATACTATTTGGAATTTGTCTGCGATGTCGTCATCGCTCGAGCCTGTGGATTTCTGAACATAACCAAATGGAGGTATTTTAGATATAAAAATAATCTTTATGGAACAAAATGAACATTTATTGTGTAACTGGGAGTCTCGTGAGTGCAAACATCCGAAGATCAAAGGTAAGCGATTTAATTTATTGCTTTTCGTGACCAATCTACTTTGCTGCTAGCTGTTTGTAATATTTTGTCTACTGAGAGAGATGTTCTTACATAGACGCTTGGTATGCATTCGACGAAAAGCGTTATTGAAATCTGACACGCCAGGTGGATTAACAAGCTACGCTGTGTTTTGCTATATTGCACTTGCGATTTCATGAAAATTAAATATTTTTAGTCATTTAACCTCTCGCTTCTACCTGGCACGCAGGCGTCCCATCTAGAGCTCTGGAAATGCAAATGCGCTACGCTAAATGCTAATAGTATTAGTTAAAACTCAAACGTTCATTAAAATACACATGCAGGGTATTGAATTAAAGCTACTCGTTGTGAATCCAGGCAACAAGTCAGATTTTTAAAATGCTTTTCGGCGAAAGCATGAGAAGCTATTATCTGATAGCATGTAACACCACAAAAGACCCGCAGGGGACATAAACAAAATAATTAGCATATTCGGCGCTACACAAACCGCACAATAAAATAGAAAACATTCATTACCTTTGACCATCTTCTTTGGTGGCACTCCTAGATGTCCCATAATCACTATTGGGTCTTTTTTTTCGATTAAATCGGTCCATATATAGCCTAGATATCGTTCTATGTAGACTGTGTGATAAATGAAAAAAATAGCGTTTCATAACGTAACGTAATTTTTTTTTATTCAAAAAGTCGACGATAAACTTTCACAAAACACTTCGAAATACTTTTGTAATGCAACTTTAGGTATTAGTAAACGTTAATAAACGATCAAATTAATCACGAGACGAAGTGTTTTCTATAGGGATCCATCTTGAAATACTGTCCGTTTATTTCTCAACCAAAATATCCGGTCGGAGACCGGAAGAAATGGGCTGTCTCTTGTTCGTTTGACCAAGAAACAAATCCTAGGCAAATGACAAGACTGTTGACATCGTGTGGAAGCTGTAGGTACTGCAACCTCAGCCATATTTAATGTCTTTCGCCCATAACAATGGGTTGAAGCGGCGGATGGATATATTTTTCCACTTTCAGTGATCAGATTTTCCTGCACTTTTCAATGAAACGCACGTTATGTTAAAGCCACAGCCGTGATTTAACCAGTTTTATAAACGTCTGAGTGTTTTCTATCCACACATACTAATCATATGCATATACTATATTCCTGGCATGAGTAGCAGGGCGCTGAAATGTTGCGCGATTTTTAACAGAATGTTAGAAAAAGTAGAGGGTAGACTGAAGAGGTTCATTTGAATTTGGTGCTCTGCAATTCAGAGGTGGTTGATGAAAATGATCCCGCTAACGGGATGGGTGCATCAAGAAGTTAAGCCATTTTGCCACAACTTTTGTGGCAAAGTTTGCTTGGGGTCATTGTCCATTTGGAAGCTGTCTTGAAATGTTGCTTCAATATACCCACCTCATTGTGCCATCTATTTTGTAAAGTACACAAGTCCCTCCTGCAGCAAAGCACCCCCACAACATGATGCTTCCACTCCCGTGCTTTATGGTTGGGATGGTGTTCTTCAAATGGCAAGCACCTCCCCTTTTCCTCCAAATATAACAATGGTCATTATGGCCAAACAGTTCTATTTTTGTTTCATCAGACCAGAGGACATTTCTGCAAAAAGTACAATCTCTGTACCCATGTGCAGTTGCAAACCATAGTCTGGCTTTTTTATGTCGGTTTTGGAGCAGTGGCTTCTTCCTTGCTGAGCGGCATGTCGATATAGGACTCGTTTTACTGAGGATATAGATACTTTTGTACCGGTTTCCTCCAGCATCTTCACAAAGTCCTTTGCTGTGGTTCTGGGATTGATTTGCACTTCTCGCACCAAAGTACGTTCATCTCTAGGAGACAGAACGCGTCCCCTTCCTGAGCGGTATGACAGCTGCGTGGTCCCACGGTGTTTATACTTGCTTACTATTGTTTGTACAGATGAACTTGGTACCTTCAGGCATTTGGAAATTGCTCCCAAGAATGAACCAGACTTGGAGGTCTACAACTTTTTTCTGAGAACTGATTTTTTGATTTTCCCACAATGTCAAGCCAAGACGCACTGAGTTTGAAGTTAGGCCTTGAAATACATCCACAGGTAAACCTACATTTGACTCAAATTATGTCAATTAGCCCACCAGAAGCTTCTAAAGCCATGACATAAATTTCTGGAATTTTCCAAGCTGTTTAAAGGCACAGTCAACGTAGTGTATGTAAACTTCGGACACACTGGGATTGTGATGAATTACAAGTGAAATAATCTGTCTGTAAACAATTGTTGGAAAAATTACTTGTGTCCTGCACAGTAGATGTCCTAACAAACTTGCCAAAACTATAGTTTGTTAACAAGAAATTTGTGGAGTGGTTGAAAAACGAGTTAATGAATCTAACCTAAGTGTATGTAAACTTACGACTTGTATGATGTGTGTTATATAATATATATATATATAAATAAATAAACACACATCCATTGTTACAGAGAGACTAGCGAGAGGGATGAAGAGGTACCATACCTGTGTCAGGTGAGAGGTGAGGAGGGGGTGTCCGCGGGGGGAAGGGGTCTGGACTGTAGGACAGGAGGGGAGAGAAGGGGGGCAGGTGACCGTGCTGCACCACTGGTACCTTATTGGACTAGAGAGGGATGAGAGCAAGAGATTAGGAACAGAGGAAAGTTCATACGATGTCTGGTCACAAGGAGTAACAGTTTCTCCCCTAGGTGGAATTTTCACTACATTGAGCATGCATATCGGGATATTATTTTTGATAATATATCATATAGTTTTGACAATATCGCAATATTATTTGCTTGTTCTTTATCTTTTTAAATAGGGATCCACATTTTTTTTCAGCACTTATTTACATGACTGACAAACTTGTTTTCTCATGACTCTCGTCCCTCTGCAGCAGACATATGAGCAGCAATGTTTGGAACATCGAATCAAAATAAATCAGTATCGTGAGAATCGCAATACATTTTGTATTGGCACCTAAGTACCGTGATAATATCGTATCGTCCAGTCCCTGGCAATTCCCAGGGTTGTTTCTGGGTAGGGCCTCTCTGTCTAACTATCAATGACGGGGGACCAGTCCTCCATGGCAGAGCAGGTCTATCCTCAAATACACAACACACACTGGCTAATACTCACTGGAATACAATCCCGCTCATCTCATACACACTCACTCCGCCGGTCTTCGACACACACACCCCGAGGTGTGAAAGTCCTGTGTCTCCAGGCAGATTAACACTATTCAGCATGAACATTCCAGTGTCTGTCTGCAGCGAGTTTGAGGGAGGTCAGGTGTCAGGTCACCCGAGTGCTTTGTGTGTATGTGTGTGTGTGGGGGGGGGGGAGCACTCTAGGAGACAATCTAAATGGCTTATACTAGCAGAGCAGGGTTACATACCCAGGTAAGTTTAGTAAGAAAGACCAGGTACTTAGCAAGAAGCGAGCTTGAGCAACAGTCGGCCTTTTAGTTGTCAGTCAGTGTTGTAATTTTATTTATTTAAACTTAACTAGGCAAGTCCATTAAGAACAAATTCTTATTTACAATGAGGGCCTACCCTGGTCAAACCCTCCCCTAACGACGCTGGGCCAATTGTGCTCCGACCATTGTCACTGCATGGTGGCTAGATTGTGAAGCACACACAACTGCTGGGAAATATGGCCAAAATATAACATTTTTTCGTTGTGATGGTATTTGGACGGTATTTTATGTTTTTGAACAATAATCGCTCCACATTTGCTTTATGGGTAAGTAGTGCGTGACGATAAGGTGGAAACAAATACATTATTCTAAGTGATTTCAATGGCTCTCTTCTGAATGTTTTATACTTTTAAAATTTCAGCATTTTCATCCATTTCCTACACTCTTTTGAGACCATTTCCACACTGCCACATAGGGTTGCACAATATGGGCAAAAATCTAGGCCATATTTTTGACCAAATATTGCAATTGCAATTTGACTTGCGATTTAGATCAAAACACTTGGGGGAAAGTTAGAATATAATAGTGGGCACTTCGAATACAGTTTTTGACATGACAAATAAAAAAAGACGGAGTAGTTGTGACAGGTTGGAACCAAAGTGTTGGTCAGTGTTTCCTAGGGGACCCTATAACCTTTGGTTACATTAAAATGTTCTCTTAGCTACGTCATGTAGCTAACATTCACGCTTTGCCTATTCCCCTTTGATTTTGAAGAAAAGTGCCGATTTAGGCCTACACCATCACTAGTACAAGGCTGTATTAGCTAGCTACATTTGCTCTGACTCAGTCGATTTATTAGCTAGCTAGTTAGCCAGACATCTAACTAATGTCAAAAACATTAGTGTTAGCGTTAGTGTCAAAAACAATACATTTTTGACAAACTAGCTGTTTGCAGACAGTAAGATACACAAAAAAAGTGTAATTATAGAACGCTTGTAGATTTATATTTAGTAAAGTGGAAATCAGCATGGTGGTCATCAACATCTTGTTGCATGTGCTGCATTGACCATGCAAACTGAACGCAACAACTGCACGCTCCTTGAGTGACAGGGGTGGGAGCGTGGTCTGTGTGGAAAGTGGCATGAAGAGGAGAGAGACGTCTCAAGTTGCGGGGGAAACTATATTAAATGGACGCTACACACGGCGCAGTAGCGTATCACATTTAGCAAACCAAACATTGGAAAATTTTTATATAAAGGTGAAGTAAAAACCCAAACTGGTCCGTGCATCAATACCGGTATATAGTAAAATACAGTATACCGCCCAGCCCTAAGACACACAAACCCACCATGTGAGCGGGGGAGGTGGAGCGAGGGTCTTTTAAAGCAGAGGTTCCAGGAACATCCAGCATGGGCCACTTCATCTGTAGATACTGGAGAGAAAGACAAAGGAATGGGGAGAGAGAATTCAAAGATTTAAAGACTGCGTGCAAACAATTAAGCACCACACAAAAAAATGTAACTTTGTGGACAAACAACATATCATGAAATGGTACAGCTGGTAGGATGTGTGTGCGCTAGTGTGAGAGGTGAGAATGAGAAGTGAATTCCGATGACTCTCCACATGAGTCCTGGTCGGATTACTTTCTGCAGACATCTGGTGAGTGTATCAGTCAGACTCCAGCTGTACGTCTCTCTGCATGAAGGTTTATGTGTGGGAGCGCATTAGTTTAGAAAAGCAGCGGGCACACACACATGCTTTTAACGTAGGGCACAACCTCTCAGCGGTCAGTCACCACTCCAAGGTGGTGAGACAGGAAGGAAGAAGGGATAAGATATAGGGCTAAAAATGGACATGGCAATATAGAGGAGTAGAAAAGGGGAGAGTGTCGGGGAATGTGTGTCAGGGTTGTGGTATAATGTTCATAGCAGACCAACATGCTACGCCGAGTCGCTGACTTTCAGTTGAGGAAAAAAAACAAGAGCACACGCACGTCATGGATAAGGGTCCCATTGTGTGGCAGGTCAAATAAAACTCAAATAATGAGGACCACAAGAACATAATAAGTGTTTGCCTGTGCAGGGAGTGTGTTCACTGCACAATGAGAAAGTGTAGGCCCTGTGTGTGTGTGAGGGAGAGTGGGGCTGAGCACACACACACCGGCCTCCAGTACACACACACACATATACCCCCATTCCAAGGCCCCAGGAAGTTCTGGCTGTGAGTTCTAAATGAAACCAGCTGTTAGAAATACCATACTGATGAAGCCTACACAACTCTGCCTCTCCCTCTTTATCCCTAAACAATCAGTAGTTTGCTGTACAATCATGATGTTGCTGCATGGCTGGAGGCTAAACTTACTGCTTCTTACAAAACACCAAGATAGAAACCACACACACCAACACCCCCTTCCCTCCACTTAGGTTTGTGAATGCTATTCACCATAAATGAAAAAGGTACGTAAACAGCACACGGCTTGACATACAGGAGTGTCCGCCGGCCAGGCGACTAGCTATCTTTTAAATTAGCATGCCATTCTGTGCTTACACTAAACCAAAATATAAAACACAACATGTAAAGTGTTGGTCCCAAGTTTCATGAGCTGAAATAAAAGACTGCAGAAATTGTTCATACACACAGAGCTTACTTCTCCCAAATGCTGTGCACAAATTTGTTTACATCCCTGTTAGTGAGTTTTTCCCTTTGCCAAGATAATCCATCCACCTGAAAGGTGTGGCATACTAAGAAGCTGATTAACCACCATGATCATTACTCAGGTGCACCTTGTGCTGGGAACAATAAAAGGCCACTAAAATGTGCAGTTGTGTCCCACAACCCAATGCCAAAGATGCCTCAAGTTGAGGGAGTGTGCAATGAGCATTCTGACTGCAGCAATGTCCACCAAAGCATTTGCCAGAGAATTGAATGTTCATTTATCTACCATAAGCCGCCTCCATTGTTTCAGAGAATTTGGCAAAACAGAAACTATGGGATTACACAACAGAAGAATTTCTGCACAAACTGTCAGAAACCGTCTCAGTGAAACTCATCTGCGTGCTCGTCATCCTCACCAGGGTCTTGACCTGCCTGCAGTTCCGCGTCATGTCCGACCTCAGTGGGAAAATGCTCACTTCGACGGCCACTGGCATGCGGGAGATGTGTGAATCCCGGTTTCAACTAGCAGATGGCATGCAGCATGTACAGCACCGTGGGGAGAGCAGTTGCTGATGTCAACGTTGTGAACAGAGTGCCACATGGTTGTGCTGAGGTTATGAGTAGGCATAAGCTACAGAAAACAAACAGCTTGCATTTTATCTATGGCAATTGGAATGCTCAGAGATACCGTGACGATATCCTGAGGCCCATTGTCGTGTCATTCATCCACAGCCACCACCTCATATTTCAGCATGATAATGCACGGCCTCACGTCACAAGGATCCGCACACAATTCCTGGAAGCTGAAAATGTCCAAGTTCTTCCATGGCCATACTCAGACATGTCACTCATTGAGCATGTTTGGGATACTCTGTGTCGACATGTATGACAGCACATTCAATCACGTTCCAGAAGAGGAGTGGGACTACATTCAACAGCCTGATCAACTCTATGCAAAGGAGATGTCGCACTACGAGACAAATGGTGGTTTTCTGATACCTTAAGTAGGGCCGTGTATCTGTGACCAACAGCATATCTGTATTCCCAGTCATGGAAAATCCATAGATTAGGGCGTAATAAATGTATTTAAATCGACTGATTTCCTTATGAACTGTAAATCAGTAAAATCTTTGAAATTGTTCCATTTTCCGTTAATATTTTTCTTCGGTGTACATAGGGCAGCAGCCTCTAAGGTGCATGGTAGAATAACCGGGTGGTAGCCGGCTAGTGGTGACTAGACTATTTAACAGTCTACTTGACAGTTCTTCAGTCTCTTTCCCAGCTTTGATGCACCTGTACTGACCTCGCCTTCTGGATGGTTGCGGGGTGAACAGGCCGTGGCACGGTTGGCTGATGTCCTTGATGATTTTCTTGGGCTTCCTCTGACACCGGATGTTATTTATGTCCTGGAGGGCAGGCAGTGTGCCCCCAGTGATCCGTTGGGCAGATCGCACCACCTTCTGGAGAGCTCTGACACAGCCCGACAGGATGTGAAGGTAGTGAGGGTCTTTTGCCTCCTTGGGTTGAAGAGGACCTGTTGCGCCTTCTTCACCACACCACACTACTAGCCGCCAGTCTTCTTGGGTATGACTAGGGTTGCACATTTTTGGGGATATTCAGAGGTGGAAACATTCCATGGAAATATATGGGAATGAATATTAATACCATTTAAATGTAATGTTATTTTTGGATTGGATATATTTACCATATCATATGGAGACAGAAACAAACCTTTTACCTTATCATAAGTAGACAATTGCAAATGATTAAATCCTTCCAAAATAAAATAAAAATGTTGTTACGAATTGAACTTTAATTAAATTAGTTGACTCTTCACATGGGATGATTTCACTGAAAAACAAAAGGGAATATAGAATGACGCCCAATGACCTATCACATCCCCAAAAATGTTTTTCAACATACATCTGTAAAATGATAGTCTAGAAACTAAAGCTTTGGTTGTCTTCCTCTCAGAATTCCATGTCTTCTCCCTGGACCTTCTCAATGTCCACCTCTTGAACATCAGACTGTGAGGCCTCCTTTTCACTGTCACTTTCCAACCTTGTTGAGGGTGGCATGTTGTCAGGCCCAAAAAGCCTCAAATATGCCCGGATGGACACCAATTTTTCAACCCTTGTATTGGTCAGCCTGTTGCGTGTTTTGGTGTGTCTGTTCCCAAATAAGGACCAGTTGCGCTCTGAGGGGGCTGATGTTGGAGGCAACAGGGGAAAGAGCCTCAGATCCACAAAATCCCTTCCACCAGGTGGCTGATCAGATATGTTGGTACGACTGCCATATTGCATCTCCATCCCAAAGCCCTTGCTTGGAAGTGTACTTCCTCAGACCGCCAAGAACCTTGCTCTCATCCAGGCCAAGGTGGCGAGACACGGTAATGATGACACCATAGGCCTTGTTGATCTCTGCACCAGACAGGATGCTCTTGCCAGCATACTTGGGTTCCAACAAGTACTCTGCAGTGTGTAGGTGCTTCAGGCAGAAGTGCCCCTGAACAAGGCAGTTAACCCCCTGTTCCTAGGCTGTCATTGTAAATACAAATTTGTTCTTAATTGACTTGCCTGGTTAATTGAAGGTTAAATAAATTCAATTAAAAAAAAATCTAAAATAGGGAAAGTTCAACCAAAATATGCCACAAGACCTTGTGTATCTTGTGTGTATTCCACAAAAAAAAGGTTCACTGTTATGAGCAATTACAGCCTCAAGTCTTCTTGGGTATGACGCTACAAGCTTGGCACACCTATATTTGGGGAGTTTCTCCCAATTTTCTCTTCAGATCCTCTCAAGCTCTGTCAGGTTGGATGGGGAGCAAAGCTGCACAGCTATTTTCAGGGCTCCCTCCAGAGATGTTTGAACGGGTTCAGGTCTGGGCTCTGGGTGGACAAGACAATGACATTAAAAGTCTTGTCCCGAAGCCACTCCTGCAATCTCTTGGCTGTGTGCTTAGGGTTATTGTCTCGTTGGAAGGTGAACCTTTGTCCCAGACTGAGGCCCTGAGCAGGTTGTCATCAAGGATCTCTGTACTTTGCGCTGTTCATCTTTCCTTCGATTCTGACTAGACTCCCAGTCCCTGCCGCAGAAAAATATCCCCACAGCATGATGCTACCACCACGCATCACCATAGGGATGGTATTGGCCAGGTGAAGAGCGGTGGCTGGTTTCCCTCAGACATGAAGCTTGGCATTCAGGCCAAACAATCCAATCTTGGTTTCATCAGACCAGAGAATCTTGTTTCTCATTGATAGAGTCCTTTAGGTGCCTTTTGGCAAACTTCTAGCAGGATGTCATGTGCCTTTTACTCAAGAGGGGCTTCCGTCTGGCCACTCTGCTTGATTAGTGGAGTGCTGTAGAAATATGTGTCCCTCTGGAAGGTTCTTCCATCTCCACAGAGGAACTCTGGAGCTCTGCCAGAGTGATCTTCGGGTTCTCGGTCACCTCCCTGAGGCCCTTCTCCCCCGATTGCTCAGTTTGCCCAGGCAGCCAGCTCTAGGAAGAGTTGCAAACTTCTTCAATTTAAGAATGATGGAGGCCACTGTGTTCTTACGGACATTTTTTGGTGCCCTTCCCCACATCTTTGCATCGATGCAATCCCATCTCGGGGCTCTATGGACAATCCTTTGACCTCATGGCTTGGTTTTTACCCTGACTTGCACTGTAAAACGTGGGACCTTTTATAGACAGTTCTGTGCCTTTCAAGGATGAAACAGGATGCACCTGAGCTCAATTGAGTCTCATACTTAAAGTAAATACAGTATTTTTTTGATACATTTGCAAACATTTCTTAAAACCTGCTTTCGCTTTGTTATTATGGGGTATTGTTTGTAGATTGATAAGGGGGGGGGAAATGATTTTATCAATTTTAGAATAAGGCGGTAACGTAACAAAGTATGGGAAAGGTGAAAGTGTCTGAATACTTTCCTAAGGCACTGTATTGTAAATACAATATTTCTGTATTTAATAGATTTGCAAACATTTCAGAAAAGATATGCATTTCATTATGGAATATTGTGTGTAGATGGGCGAGAATTTTTTTATTTATTTAATTGAGCCGATAACAACAGCAAAGACAGGAAAATCTATTTCTTTACTGCATTGGGTGGGCCTTTCATTGTAGGCTTTATTAAGAAGGATATCCAGGTGCCCTCCAAACCATGTGCTTATGATCATATATTTAGACTAATACAACTGTTGTAGATTTTGGTTGTTCAACAAATATTCGCCAGTCATAATTACATTTGTCAAATAACTTGCATATGTTCTAATATCTTCAAATATGATTTGGTTTTCTGAGACCTGTATTTGAATATCAAATTGTTGCCTTTTAGTTGAACGCAAAACAAACCATCTTTGACTACCTTGAGTATTTGATAAGTTGGCATTTTCAAATAAACTACTATAATAAAAACTCAAACTAGTTTCTGCCCAGGTCCGTGGAGAACACAAAAGTCAACTCCATGTCAGCCTTGCAGAATTTATGCAACTGATCTCATTGTCCCATGTGAGTTCACTCTTCAGATGGTCGGTATCTCTCACTCAGTGTGTGTGTGTGTGTAAAGGTTGCAGTGTGTGTTTATGTAAAGTGTGAGGCCCTGTGGCTTGTGTTTACTCCACATTGTCTCACTGGACTTAAAATACCAGGAGAGAAGGCTGTCGACACACACCATTCACAAAGAGAGAGCTAGGTAGCGAGACGTGTTAGAACGGTGTCAGTAATCTCTCCCAGCATCCCCTCCACAAATTCACTAATGCTTAGGGGTGACTGACAACCAAGTGTGTGTGTGTGTGTTGAAAGCTCACCAAGTGAGTAAAATCAGCAACTTAAGGCTGAATCCATCCCCAACACTCCTGTCTAACTCCAACTCAAACGCGTGTGTTAAAAGAGGAAAGGGGCCAGAGCAACTCTCCATGGGGTTACAGTATCCGTGGGGGGCCCACCTATATCAAGCCCCGATCACAGAACATTACACACTTAACTTTCAGTCCTGGTCTAGAGTGCACCCGATTTCACCCTTACTGTTTTGGATACCCCTAGAGTTTTTGTCCCATATTTTGGTGAGGGTAGACGCTGGACAACACACATGTTGGTGTGCTACGATTCAGCTATTGTACAATTTACATTAGCATGTAGATCTTCACTCAGACAGAGAGGCGTGCATCTCTTACACACAATGCCATCTAATGAGGAGGAGGGAGCATTAACCACGGTGCTGACTAAAGTCAACACAACCTCCACTGTGTGTGCATGTGGTAATGATCTCCTGTGGAGAGCAACATTAGGTCAATTGAGCTTCTCCACCTCATGACAACAATAGCTCATTAATACCTGGGGAGGGGAATGTAGAGGCAGGCAGGGTATGCGAGTGGGGGGGGGGGATAAACGTACATGTTAAAAGAGCAGCTCCTGCCAGTTGTGTCGTAGGGACTATTTTTCACATCTGAGTTAAAAAGCCAAGATTGTATGTCTTATTAGACACAAACAGAAAGGACTTAGGGGATAAACCCAAATAGGTCCTCGGCCCCAATATACAGAAAGCAAACAAAAAAATGAACTACAACTAACATGGGTACGCATGGATGGTGATGACAGAAATACTGTAGCATCTATACATGTCTCCCTCTCTCACACGTGCACACATTCCTGCATCAGCGTTTTAGCAGGATGGTGTTGAGGCCTGCCTGCTGCCGAAACGCTAGTGTGTTATCATAACACACCATTAATGGCTACGAGACATATTACACTGCTCAGAGTCAGAGCACACACAGAACTCATCGTTCACCGTCCCTTATAACACACACCAGACATCACACACTAGATACACCACCACACCATATAGAAAGCTATGTTAGTCTAGCAGCCTTACTTGCAAAAAATATTAACTAAAGATTGAGTGTGTTTAACGCATGTTCGTGCATGTGTGACTGACTCACCGTCCTGGCGCCGGGTGAGAGGGCTCCGGGAGAGAGGTAGGGGTTGCCAAGGTTCCCCAGGTGACCCAGGTTAGCTAGGTTACCCAGGTCAGGGATCATCAGTAAGGGATAGCCAGCATATGGAGATGCCTTGAACAACCCACTGTCGTGTTGCTGTCTCAGAGCTGGAAAAGACACACACTGTTAACTTCAGCAATTGCCGATCCACTCCCTCCTCTGAGCTGGGGGATAGACTGGGGTCAACAGTGCTCATTGAATTGAGAGAGAGGAGGGGGCGGAGGGATAGGAAGAGGGAGAAAGGAGGGTTTTGGTTGTTTCTTATAAGGGGTGTAAAATGACCTCATTTCAACAAAGCTTATTTAAATGAATGGGGAGATAAAGGGAGACTGGGAGGTAGAAAGAGATTGTAAAGATAATGCATAGGAAAACGAGAGAAAACAGGGGAGCATTCATAAAGGATCCGTGAGAGTTACTGTTATACTAGTGAGTTTGTAAAGTTTTAGGTACCTTCTGCAAAGAACTCTCTCTGCCTGACATAGCTCTCCCAATCTGGTCTGTGCTGCTGGGGACGTCTGTGACTGCCTGCCTGCTGACAAACACATAAACATAGTTTGTAAAACAACACAGATTGGTAGCTAGAAGACAACGGCTAGTACTGTACTGCCGTGGTTTATAGAGTGATTCGATCTTCCGTCACATTAACATTAGCCAAGTAGACTAACTAGTTTACCTCGGAGTCAGACGAACTGCTGTTGTTCTCCGTCTCGTTAACCAGCGAGGACTTGACGTCGTCCAGGTCCCGCTCAGAGGACACATTCTCGGCTGTTTTTTCCTCCTGTTCCCCCTCGTCTTTAAACGAAATTAACTCGTCGTTTGCCCCCAAATCATCGCCTCCTCCCCCGTCCAGCTGCGGCATCTTGGATTTCGAAACAGTGTGGTCTTGCTGTGGAAGTCCTGTTTTAGCTAGCTAACAGTTAACTTACTCCGTTCGGAAAATCTCCAGTTCCAAAAACCCTATCTCAAAACACTTAGCTACCTAGCTAACACACGGTATTATTTATATTTCCACGCTTTTCAGTGGTAGTAACGATAGAACCCATAAACAAGATACTATTTATTGCAAACCCCGCAAAAATAAGCATTCAACGAATGTTCATTTTTGTTAGCTACAGTAGCTAAGCTAACTACAGTAGCTATTTAGGTAGCTGATTTCTTGACTTGTCCCCCTCGTTCCTTGTTGCGTCTTCTGGGATAGAAAAACAAGTTACAAAACACACCGACGAAACCAAAAAGTTAAATCCATTAATATTTGCATACGGGTGTAAAAAAATCTATATATATATAGCTAGGTATCTCCTCCAACTGAAAGGGAAAACGACAACAATGAAAAGTTGTGCGTCGAAGTTCGCTGAAACACGCACGCACATAAAACTTTATCCTGTTTCCCCCCCCCCGAGTAAAATCCATCCGAAGCGAAGTCAGCTCACCAGCCCTACTTTCTTGCTTATGTCGTCGTCCATTATCGTTAAAACTGAGAAAAAATGTAATTGTTGTGACTTCGAGAATAAGTTACTCGCGGGCTGTCTGTGTTCTGTTTTTGTGTGTCTGTGTTGGCGTGGGAAAGAAGAAAAGTCGCTTGGTGTTTCTGAAGTGGAGTGGAAGGAAGAGAGCTAGGCCGCCGCCGGGAGACTGGGGGAGGGGGTGAAGAGACAAGAGGGAGGGGGGAAGGGAGGAGGAGGGAAAGAGGGGGGGGTAGACAGCGGGAGGAGGGAAGACGTTTGGGCGGAGAAATGCCAGTCCAGCCATCAATCATGTGTAGAACCTGATCTTTCCCAGTTGATTTCTTTAAAATACAAATAAAACATTCTTAAATCAGTGTGAAAATTCTGGCAATCTTTGACATGTCTGCATTAGTCTGGATTGCACACTGAATGTCGCTGTTTTTTCAATACACTGAATTAGATTGGATTTGCATTGGCCATGTACATTATTCGTGGTGTGAAGTGAAGAATGTACTATGATGATAATGCGCATGCACCCATCCCTATCATAATCCCACCGCACACCAATGAGTTAATGAGACAACCCAGATAGCAAAATGATATTGAAAGACCTCTAAAAGGAACATTTTCCAGTAATTGAAGTTAGGTCCATTTTAGGTTCTGAATGAAAGGTGAAAATATGTTTGTTTTTTCGGACGTCGAAAATACGTATTTTCTGGATGTTGAAAATATGTATTTTCTAGGCGTTGAAATTAGGTTCATTTTCGGATCTGAATGAAAGTTGAAAATACTTTTTTTTTTCGGAAGTTGAAAAGACCTCTTTTCCAGATGTCGAAATAAGTATTTTCCAGACGTTGAAATCAGGTTCATTTCAGTTCTGAATGAAAGTATTTTAGTCATGGCTAAATCTATACTGCACATTCAATCTCACTGAAGTAAGCATGATATCACAATAAAGCTTTTTAAATCCATTTCACATTGGAAAAAGGAACCAACTAAAGATTGCAACATATATTTATTATTGATACAATCTGTCACATGTACTTTTATGTTAGTTTTTTTCAAAAATCTTTAAAGGTGGCCAAAACAGTCAACAGTTACAGTAACAACCCTTCTAGATAACTTGTCTAACAGTCTAACAAGGTCTTGAAGTCGCCTAGGCTAGATAGGGCTAGTCAACTTCTTTCACCAATTGGCTTCAGCCAGCTGGTGTGCGAACAAAATTGACCGTGGGCATTATGATTGCGTGCAGCCGCGCTCGGAATTTACGATTACTTGGGTGATGCCAACTATGGGTACGTGGGCAGAGTTGAAATAAACGAAACCAAAAGAAAACTGTTAGAGTACCCTTCATTCCGATTTTTTCCCTATCAGCTCGCAAATCTCAGTTTTGGAGGAGACTGACTTTAATGATAAACATTATCCTATTTACACCGTATAGTTTATTTTGACACTAGAATGAATGTTTATGATTCATATCAATGCCACATAGGCCATTGTCAAACGGAGACATTACTTTTTAGGCAAAGCCACTCTTTAAAACTGGCAGTAATGATGTTCAAAGTAGTGAAATCTACATAATAAACCAACAGACCACTTCAGGTACAATAACATTCACAGTAAAGGTAATATATTTTGTTTTATTGCTATGACTGTTATACAGTGCCTTCGGAAAGTGTTCAGACCCCTTGACTTTTTCCAAATTTTGCTACGTTACAGCCTTATTCTAAAATGTATTAAATAGTTCACCCCCCCCCCCCTCATCAATTTACACACGATACCCCATAATGACAAAGCAAAATAGGTTTGTAGAGATTTTACTAATTTATAATTTAAAAAAACTGAAATATAACATTTACATAAGTGCAGACCCTTTACTCAGTACTTTGTTGAAGCACATCTGGCAGCGATTACAGCCTCGAGTCTTCTTGGGTATGATGCTACAAGCTTGGCACACCTTTGTTTCTCCCATTCTTCTCTTCGATCCTCTCAAGCTCTGTCGGGTTGGATGGGGAGCGTTACTGCACGACAGCATTCTGCAGGGATATGAAATCCCATCTGGTTTGCACTTAGTGGGATTATCATTTGTTTTTCAACAGGACAATGACCCAACACACCTCCAGGCTGTGTAAGGGCTATTTGACCAAGAAAGAGAGTAATGGAGTGCTGCATCTGATGACCTGGCCTACACAATCACCCGACCTCAACCCAATTGAGATGGTTTAGGATGAGTTGGACCACAGAGTGAAGAAAAAGCAGCCAACAAGTGCTCAGCACCTGTGGGAACTCCTTCAAGACTGTTGGAAAAGCATTCCAGGTGAAGCTGGTTGAGAGAATGCCAAGAATGTGCAAAGCTGTCATCAAGGTAATGGGTGGCTACTTTGAAGAATCTCAAATATAAAATCTATTTTGATTTTTTTAACACTTTATTGCTTACTACATGATTCCATGTGTGTTATTTCATAGTTTTGATGTCTCCACTATTATTCTACAATGGAGAAAAGAGTAAAATAAAGAAAACCCCTTGAATGAGTAGGTGTGTCCAAACCTTTAACTGGTACTGTATATATAATTTCCTGATCTCATCTCTCAGATACAGGACAGACACTTTGAAACAAAATTATTATTTATTTATTTGTTGACTATCTGTTTTTTCCATGTATGCATCTGTTACTCAATATGTTTCTATGGGCTAATAGCAGTAAGGCCAAATTCAATGTTTAATCAAAATGTTATTATTTATCTTTATACCTAAATGGGGTCTAAAAATTAAATCAAATATTTAAATGATCGTTGTTATGACCATCTGAAAACAATTCCCCTGGCTTAGACTTGTAATATCCAGTGTGTAGAATAATACCCAGATATGCAAAGGAGGATATTGCATATTTCTACCTTTCTTTGTGGGCCTATTTAGGATACATCTCCATGAAGAGATTGACATCCATTATGTATTTCTGTGTAGTACAGATCAGGGACTCATAATCTGTACTACACAGAAATACAAAATGGATGTCAATCTCTTCAAAGAGATGTATCCTAAATAGGCCCACAAAGAAAGGTAGAAATATGCAATATCCTCCTTTGCATATCTGGGTATTATTCTACACAATAATTCAATTCAATTATGTTACTGGGTGTAAATCCACTTCACTTACTGTAGATCAAGAATCTAAATATATATTTTTGGTCAAACTCGAGGTGCCATGTCATGGCTGGCACCCCCTTCTTTCTGCAGACATCATGGAAAACGAGATCACATAAAAATAAAACAAAACTGGGGGGGGGGGGTTTACATAAATTATTTGACCAAACTTTTTGCATCTGCACAATTCTTTCAGTAAATGTGTTTTTAGGTCAAATGTTGAGTGTAAATTGTTAAAAGTAGTTGTGCATAGAGTATGGTTTGTTAAACTTTGAAATCAATGGTTTCTGAGTCTTGACGCATTTCAGTTATCGTGGAATTGCCCATAGATAAGCAACACCATCAGATTTGCCACCAATGCTTCTTATAGGACACATCACTGCACTCTATACTACTCTGTAAACTGGTCATCTCTGTATACCTGTTGCAAGACCCACTGGTTGATGCTTATTTATAAAACCCTCTTAGGCCTCACTCCCCCCTATCTGAGATATATCTACTGCAGCCCTCATCCTCCACATACAACACCCGTTCTGCCAGTCACATTCTGTTAAAGGTCCCGAAAGCGCACACATCCCTGGGTCGCTCGTCTTTTCAGTTCGTTGCAGCTAACGACTGGAACAAGCTGCAATAAACACTCAAACCGGACAGTTTTATCTAAATCTCTTCATTCAAAGACTCAATCATGGACAATCTTACTGATAGTTGTGGCTGCTTTGCGTGATATATTCTTGTCTCTACCTTCTTCCCCTTTGTGCTGTTGTCTGTGCCCAATAATGTCTGCACCATGTTTTGTGTTGCTACCATGTTGTGTTACTACCATGTTGTTGTCATGTTGTACTGCTACCATGCTTTGTTGTCATGTGTTGCTGCCGTGCTATGTTGTTGTCTTAGGTCTCTCTTCATGTCCTGTTGGGTTGTCTCTCTTGTCGTGATGTGTGTTTTGTCCGATATTTATTTCATTTTTTCTTATGTTTAATCCCAGCCCTCATCCCCGCAGGAGGCATTTGCCTTTTGGTATGCCGTCATTGTAAATAAGAATTTGTTCTTAACCTACTTGCCCAGTTAAATAAAGGTGAATTAAAATACAAAAAATTAAACAAGCTAGATGGGTATCGACTTAGAAAACCAGTCAACATTAAACACTTATTGACTTAATAATAATTCCCCCCTTTCAGGGAATCTGCAGAGCCCCTTTCTGTCTCAGAAGTCCACTGAGAGAGAGACGCCAATCGAACCAAAGTCCCCAAAATCCCCTGCTCCACTTCTCCAAGAAGCCCCTGCTCCTCTGCTCCCAGAAACCCCTGATCCTCTGCTCTCAGGGCCAGAGGCACCGACAGCTCTGCTCTCACTTGTCCAACACACAGTTAATACCCACACACACACACACACACACACACACACACACACACACACACACACACACACACACACACACACACACACACACACACACACACACACACACACACACACACACACACACACACACACACACACACACACACACACACACACACACACACACACACACACATCTGTATTATAAATAACCCTTTAACCCCTGCTCCACTGCTCCCAGAAACCCCTGTTCCCAGAAACCCCTAAAACTGCTGCCCCGCTCTCACCTGTCTAACCCACAGGTCAGACATGCATGCACACACCTTTATCATAAATAACCCTTTAACTCCTGCTCCTTTGCTCTCACAGCCTGAATCACCAGCTGCCCGCCCTCATCTAGATTTATTTATTTATTATTTATATCTTCCCTCGACTACGAAATGTGGGTAAGTGTATTTGGGCTCATCTGATTATTAGCAGAGGAACAGTGCCACACCACCATCTCTGTCATAGGCCATGTCATATAGAATACTGAATGTACAGAAAGCTGGAGCTAATTAGCTGGCATGATGAAGTACTGTATGTGTATAGCCTACCTTTTCAGGTACAGTTAACCACCACAAATGGAGCAGTTGTTTGAGAGCATTAAAACCGTGATGCGTCATGGGTAAGTTGTGACTGACTGACATCTGCAAATCATATTATTTATGGCAATGGTGGTCAATGGCATGGCTAAGGTGGAGAAGAGGTCCAGGAAGATGTACGTTATTGTGGATGTGGCAGAGCGGTTCCTGGGCCTGAAGGATTTTTCGGCAAATGATTTACATGATGTACTTGCATGAGCAGTACCACCCTCTCAGGCCCCGGAGCTTGGGGAGGGAGTTAGAACTTGTTACGTTAATTTTGTTTTAGTATGTGTGTATTAAGGAACTGGAACCCTGGCCCTTTGAACGCACCCCATCTATTTTTTAATAAAGAGCACAGACTGTCTTTGACTAGCGCGTCAAAAGAAGACGGGTGGACAAAATGGCGGCTAGGCCTATGCCCTAGTGGCTGTCGGATTTGGAGATGGAGTCAAAGGAACTCATAGAGGTTGGTAAGACGGTGAGCAGGAAAAAAGGAAGAAAGTACAAAATATTAAGAGTATGGAGTGCTGCAGCAGGAAGTTGAACAGGACTAGAGTGATGATGAAATAACTGCGGAGGCATGTGCGGTGAAGACCTCTGAGTTTGAGCCTGGTCCAGATGGTGATCAAGATCTTTTTTTTTTTGCCCAGTGGGAGTGAGATTTTTTGGAGAGAATAGATCCTTGTCCTCTGGCTGATCCATATGTGGTGCCAGGTTGGGTGGAGAAAAGGTTGGGTCGGTGGAATCATGTAGATTTTTTGAGTTTCTGCTGTTCAGAGGGAGCGTGCTCTCCGCACCATGCGACTGGGGACAAGAACTGTGACTTGCTTTCCTTCCCGGAGCAGGGTGACGTTGAAAGGAGTGATAACTGGAGTGGCATTCAGTGTTGAGGGCCAACAGAAGTTTAAGATGTCTGTACTACTGAGTTTTGATGCAGAGTTTTGACCAAATAGTCAATTTAGGATGTCAGTTATCCCGTGAGAGCTTTTGTCCCGAACCCATTACGATGTTTTAGGTGTCAAGCTTATGGTCATGTGGCAGCAGTGTGTAGGAGGGAAATTCCTAGATGTGAGAAATGTGCAGTTGGACATGAGACAAAAGAATGTGTGGTATCAGTGGAAAAACTTGTTTGTAAACTGTAGGTTCTGTAGGTGCTAAACCCATGGTGTTGGAGATCAGAGTTATCCTGTGAGAGTTAATGTTCCAAAAAAATCGGACAGTGTTTTAGGTGTCAAAGTTATGGGCATATTGCAGCAGTGTGTAGGAGGCCGATGCCTAGATGTGAGAAGTGTGCATGAGTGGGCATGAGACGAAGAAAAGTGTGGTATCGTGGAGAAAGTTGTGTGTGTTAGTTGTGGGGGTGATCATGGGGCAGGAGATCGGAGATGTCCGGTGATAGAAAGGCAGATTGAGGTTGCCAGGGTTAGGGTAGTACAGAAAGTTTTGTATGCCGACGCAGTGAAGAGTGTTAGAGGAAGATGGCTACAGGGTGAAAGATCGTGAGAGGATTCCTTTGAGGAGGCAGAGATCAAGAGAGAGTAATGGGAATAATATGTGCTTCAGTAACATGGGCTTTTTAGCATTTATAGCCATGGTTGTTAATTGTACAGCAGAAATTAATTGAAAGTCACCGAAAATAGAGGTTGTAGTGGCAGCGGCAGAGAAGTACTTGAGATTGCCAAGATTTACTGCAGAACAGCTGCAGGGGGTGTTGAGTGGTACTGCAGGGGGTGTTGAGTGGTATTGATATGTCCCCTCAGAACATTGGTCTGGAGTAGGACTAGATAGGGTTAAATAGTGGAATGGTTTGTGTTTTTTATAGAGGACTAATAGATGGTAGGGTAATTTTCCTTTTCCCCAATTTTGATTTATTGTATCTAAGAATATAATGTAGGTAGGCCGTGAATGGCATCACACACTAGTGCAGTAGGTGGCGGTGTGTGCACCTAAAAGTTGGATGCGATCCGGCAATTTACTTCCAAAGAAGAAGAAGAAGTAGAAGAAGGTGAAAATATTAAACGTCATCAGCGTGCTGCCAGTTGTATTTTCGACCAGAAGGAGAAATGGCTGCAAGGTTACTGCTCCGATCGTCCATTAGGGCCGCTACAACTTGCCGGGCCGCACCGGTCCCCATTCTCACCCGCGGCATGGCTGCTGGAGGTGAGTCGGTAATGTTGAGTTTTTGGGCAGAAGCATCATATTAGACATATTTGATGTCATGCCAAGGACAGACGATGCCAGGCAATGGCGCAAGGCTTAGCTATCCAATTTGTCAGAGCTAGCTAACAGTATAGTATTAGATGGCTGTCATAAAATGTTCGTTGTAGCAATATATATTATATATGTTCCGCTTTTTGTTCACATGAAGTAGCTAACTGAGCAAATGTAAATGTTTCCATGTTCCATATTGAGCTATTTTGTCTTTATAGCGACCGTAGCCAAAAATGGTGCATTAGCCTTCTAGCTTAGTGTCGACATTATTATTGAGTGTAGCGCGAAAGTAGCCCAGTGCTAGTCGCTGGCTAGCTAAACCCAATTACATCAGCCAGCTGACAAGCTAGTTAGCTAAGCTTGCTAGCAAACACTGACGATGACATGTTTTCAGGCATCCCCACCGACGAGGAGCAGGCCACTGGTCTGGAGAAGATCGTTATGAAGGCTGCCCAACAGGGCGCGGTAGGTCAAGATTTTGGAGTATTTAAAAAAATATTTGAATGTCAGTTAGCTAGTTAGTGCAAAATACTTAACGTAAGCTAGCGTTGATGTAGCTCTCGAGAACCCAAGGGTAAGTCGAATCAGTTTTTTTGTTTTGTTTAATAATTTCTGGTAGATCATCAAAATCACATCACGTTTTTGTACTCATTACGCAGTTTTGTTCAAAATTAAGTTTAATTAAGTTAAATACTTTTGGAATTGAATTGTCGAAACCGGTTGAAAATTATTCCGTCACGACATCCTGTTGGCAACAACCTTTGATAAATAGACCAATGTCAAAACAAAGGTCAGTTTAAACAAATTAATATGCTGAGCCAGTTCATGATCCATTTAAAACCTAAACATCAAATGTGTTACCTACACATGCATGTGCTACATTAGTCATCATGTTGTTTTGTTTTTTTTAGAGCACCTTATAAACTGCATTTGCACCAATCCCCCTGTTTTGACAAGTGGAAATAAATCACTCGGTATGAATTACTATGCACTGTTGAAACTAACTCAAAAAACACACGGAGACTGGAAATATTGTTTACAGCACTCGTTAGAAGACAAGTTACTGAAGACAGCCAGCTACATTTTTGGAGTGATTCCTTTTGATATGGGGTGGCCGAAACGCAACACTTATTTGTCAATCACTTGTATCGCTTTCGTGTTGAAATCAATAGAATGGGGAGGAAGGAGAGTGGAGAGTAAGGTTGCACATCCTATTTAAACTAACTACTATATAACACATGGACTCTGGCAATATGTATATCACTAGTTAGAAATGTTAATCCTCACTTTTTGCAAACCTTAGGACCTCATTTTCATACCAGTGAAAAATAATATTTTTAATGTTCAAAATATGCACTTAATGTACGCAGTTTAGCAAAGCTGCACCTGGCTTTAACACAGCCTCCAGCCAAGGTACGACACATCTTCTCACATTGCACTTGTGGACCATTCCATTCCACGTTTCCGGTTGGAAGCAGGTGTCAAGGCGTCTGCATGCTTCCCAGCCGAAACAGTTCGGAAGAGTTTGTGCATATACATCAAAATGTCATCCAAATATATGTTAGTTTTGAGCTTCGCCGAGGGTTTTTTTGAGCAATAATTTTTTTCTTGAGGCAAGCCGAAGTCTACGCCCCTTCATCGTGATTGGTCAACAGTATGGATTCTTCAGGAAAATCTTCAATTCAACGAAAGACTACTTATTTTCATGCACATTGACATTTAGAAATACTGCACCAAACATCTTGGATGTAAAATTGCGCGACTAAGATCACTGCAAAAATGTCATTTCTTGAGGTTCCTTAGATTAATTCTGACTATTTTGAGGTTCCTTAGATTAATTATGACTAGTTTGAGGTTCCTTAGATTAATTATGACTATTTTGAGGAATCTAGGACATCTCAAAATGGACAAACTATACTATTGTTGCTTTTTGTCTCGTTTTTGATGCAAAGGCCTTTTACGGGAGTGTGTGAACACACTCGTTCGCCTAGCTGACTTTGGCTGAACGCCAGCCAAACTGAAGCATGCTGATGCCTTTACTCAAAACAACTTTGATAAACTGCATACAGTAAGTTTATCTTTTGTATCTGGAACATTTGTTCTTGTTCGTATGAAAGTTAATGGACAACACCACCACGTTTCAACCTCATTTTCATTATCTCATCCAGCACAATACCAGTGTCAACATACGTGAAAGTTAGGCATTTCTATGTTGAGGTTAAGAACAAAATCCTATTTACAATGACGGCCTATACCGGTGTTAGCAATTGATATTATTCTTCAATAACACTGACCCCAAAGTAAATCGGGGGGCGAAAATATATTTATTTGAGAAGGACAAATCCATAGATGCTATGCTAAAAAGTGGATGTTCAGTTTTCCCTGTCCTCAGTTTTTCTCCACAGAACAAAGGACAGGATGCCACTTGTCACCCCAGGCTAGGGTGGGAGGGTTATAACTTTTTACCAGTTGTCGGTAGGCTATATTGATTTTCATTATGGAGACACCTATTTCCAACACTTTTTCCATAAAGCATATTAACACGCTAGAACTGATGTGCATCAATAAATAAAGGCCAACTCTGCAAGGTGACGTCATCACAGTTGAACACTGTATGCTGGAAAACACTCGGTTTGTTAGTTTTGATTAAAGCGAAATGGCAGTTAATTAAATACGAAGACCAAACGTGTTTTTTCATGGGTTCTGCGAGTGCTAGCTGGCTGTACTACAGACACCTGTTGTGGGAAAGAATCATTGTTATCTTTCCCGGAAAGCTTATACTGCAACCAGTTAACCTGGATACTAAGGAGATCCTGAGGGGAAATAGACGAGTACCAACAGCTTTACGCCATGGAGGAACAACATACTCCATCATAGAAAGAGCCGACTACCTCCCAAAATAACTTTAACCCCAAAAAAGAAACCGATTTACATACCGTTGAATTAGAGGCTAGTGCTCTGGCTGGAATTCATGCAACACTAGAAGTTGTGTGAGGAGGTAGCAGGTCTGAGGGGGAGTTTTGAGTTTAGCCAGAGTGAAATTCTCACGCTCCCAAGGAGAGAACAAGGCACTCACAGCCATAGTAAAAATCCACGATTCCAACATGGATTGTCTACTCAGGGAAAACAGGGTGGTGGAGTCGCTACTAGACATACAAAGTCGTAGGGTGCGTGAATCTTTTTTTTTCTGAGATTCCTGAGGACGTATCCAATAATCAAGATCAGAGAATTCATGCAATCTGCCTCAACTTCCTATAGACTGTGAACAAGGTGACTTTCCACCGAGTACAGACTTGGAGCGACAAGACTATAAGTCCCCGACCGATCATCACAAAATTTGAACACTACCAACAAAAGGAGCTGATCAAAATCAGGGGAAGGGAGCTTAACCTCTCTTGGGTATGTGGGATGTCCCACCTGGCCAACATCCAGTGAGATTGCAGAGCGCCAAATTCAAATACAGAAATACTCTAAACATATTTTACATAGCTTTAAAGATGAACTTCTTGTGAATCCAACCACTGTCAGATTTACGGCAAAAGCATACCTTACGATTATTAGAGAACATAGCCCAGCAGACAAATCATTACAAACAGTAACAATAGAGAATTAATCCCTTATCTTTGATCGTCATATGGTTGCACTCAGAAGACATTAATTTACTCAAATGTTCGTATTGTTCGATAGTCTCTTTATATCCAAAAACCTCAGGCAGACAAATTCAAATTGTATCCGTAAAGTTCATAGAAAAATGTCAAATGATGTTTATATTCAAACCTCAGGTTGTTTTTAGCCTAAATAATCGATAATATTTCAACCGGACAATAATGTCCTCAATATAAAAGGTAAACAAGAAAGGCACTCTTGGGATTGCGCATGAAAAAGCTCTGACACGGCAGGGTCCACTTATTCAGACTGGTCTTACTCCCTCATCAGAATACAAGCCTGAAACTATTTCTAAAGACTGTTGACATCTAGTGGAAGGCATAGGAATTGCAACTTGAGTCCTAAGTCAATGGATACTGAAATGGCATTGAATAGAGAACTACAAAACCAAAAAAAATCCTACAACCTGCCAAGAATCCATTCAGGAATTCGCCTGCCAAATCAGGTCTATACTCAGACACTATTTTTAACAGTTTTGGAAACTTGAGAGTTTTCTATCCAAATCTACCAGTTATATGCATATTGTTGTAAGCTAAAATATGGATGTTTTGGTCTTACCAAGGATCGTTTTTAATTAAGACCCCTTAAGGTATAAAGATAGAAATTATTGGATGAAACATTGAATTTGGCATTACTGCTATTAGCCAATAGAAATGCATTGAATAAGTCCCCACAAGTCTAAAGTAAGTTTATTCTGAAGTCTCCTATATATGAGAGATCAGGAAACAATTTTTTATTTTTACATGTATTTATCCCCTTAGTTTAGTGCCTAAAATATCTCTGTATATACTTTCATTTTCTTTTTACGATCATAATGTTTGTGGGCATCCTAGAGCTAAAGTGGTTCAGTAGTGATCATAACACTTTGTAGGTCAAACCGTTTGGACACTACAGACATTTTTGTGAGATGGCTCAGGGTCTGATAAACACCGCTCAAGCTCTGCCACCTTTCACTGGAAAGGGCGATATCAGTGGATGTGGTGGGTTGAGACGCAGCCCATGCAAAAACAACACATCTCTATCTTAGCAGACATTTTGATTGGGATTTTATGTTACTTAGATTTCCATGGGGCGGTGTAAATTATAGGATAAGGATTTCAGTGCATCAACGGCGTCGTCCCCGGTGACTGTACGTACATATCCCAACCAGAAGCCATGGATTACAGGCCACATCTGCCTTGAGCTTAAGTCAAGAGCTGCCGCTTTCAAGTAGAGGGAGACTAAATCCGACCGCTTATAAGAAATCCTGCTACGACCTCCGAGCCATCAAACAGACCGTGTCTACACAGGACCAAGATTGAATCCTACTACGCCAGCTCTGATGCTCGTCAGATGTGGCAGGGCTAGGGCTGTGGCGGTCACACACTTTTGTCAGCCGGTGATTGTCGAGCAAATAACTGCAAGTCTCACGGTAATTGACCGTTAATTAACATAAACATGTTTATCTCCTGGCTTCCATTCATAGCCTACAAGCCACTGACACAGACCTTTTTGGAACGTCTACATTTTAAACTGTAATAAATCGATGTAAAATATTCTACACCATCACAATAAATCCATTATTTTACACAGGTTTAAAGAAACATAATTTGAAGAAGATGTAGTGTATTTCAGAAGAACAGAATAGCATGCAGAGTTCTGAAGTGTTAGGCCCTGCTATGGCTATGCCACATGGCTGTTGGCTACGGTAGTTAATTTAGCAGGCAAGATTTGCTTAGGATTCCATGGCATACATTTTTAGTTTATAGTATGAGGGATCCAATTGAACATAGCTTAATAAAATGGAAAGGATATATTTTTTTAAATCCATGCCTTTTGTGTCCTGAATATAATTGTATTTCCTGGCTGCTGTGCTCCGAAGCCCCTCATTCACTTGGCCCCTTCAGATTGTAGCCAATGCATTTCAACTCATTAGTAGGCTACAATTCAATGCCGACGCCCATATTGAAAATGTTAAGAGGTTTCCATATTTAGCCTAATTTTCGTAGGCCCAAAGAAAAGCAAAGCCTATGTCAATCTACTATCCCTAATAGAACAAAAGTTGACCTATGCTATTAGTCAACTGTTCTGTACAAGAAATAAATATACCAAACATACTCTGGGACAGTTGTGGGATGCGATATATCCCAAATGAATACAACTACTCGCATCAATCTTTTAAAAGCAATGAGGCTGGTGCAACAGATCAGAACATTTAGCTTAATATGTTGATAAGCAACTTATGTGATTTTTCTTCACATTTTAAGCGCAGCAATGCGCACACGGCAGTAGGCTGTAAGCGCAAATGTTCCAAATTGCAATCAATTAGCTGGAAAACACTTCTGGAAAGTGAAGGCCAATGCGATTTTATGCATGTAATGCTTTTATTAAAAAGGTGCGTATTTATGCTGACCAATATCTTCCGCAAACTTAACTCATGCGTGTGCTTAATTTTAAGGAGCTATTTGGCCTTTTTAGTTGTAATATAAACCATATCATATAGGCCTTTGGGCTAGGCTACATAAGATGTGCGACTATGATTCTGAAAAAGTCGCAAAAAAAGGCATTTACTATTCCTTACTGCACAAGCTGGGTATCATTCACAAGTGGTACATGACCCACGTGATGGGCTACTATTGTCACCCATCAAACTATTCTTCATTTAATGTCTTTGCATATACTAGATAATAAGTGTGAAATTAGTTTTGATTTAGAATGGACCAGTATCATGCTCCTGTCTTGGAACAGGGGCGTGCGAAGGAAAAAAACATGTCAACTACGCACTTAAATAGCGACTGGACGCTTTTCCCATGGTTAATTTTCATGCCATCCAGGTAGGCTATACTCCTGTTGTAAAGCGAAGTGATGTGCTTAATATTAGGAAAGTTGTTAAATAGTAGGCCTAGCCTATAGAAAGCTGATGGAATCCATCAACGGTGTTCTCACACAATTGCCTAGCCTATAGAAATGTTTTACAACATGAGCTCATGGGCGGTCATGAAGTGATTGATTAGATTTACGATTACATTTGTATTGATGTCAGTGATTGGAGGGAAAATGGAGTGCTGAGTACCAGGCAGTTGGCAAGTTTGGTAATGACCATCAGCAGTATTAGAGCTTGGAGAAGCATAATTACCGTGACTAAACAGTAACGTGGATGTTGACTCGTGACCGCCGGGCAACCTATCAAAGATTAGAGGGAAATCCAGCTGCCCAGTGACACTGGCAGAGCCTGCTGATTTGTGTTTTTATTTTATTTTTTGACCGATACTGATTTTTAGGGAAGCAAAAGTTTCCTCTATACAGTGCCTTCAGAAAGTATTCGCACCCCTTGACTTTTTCCACCTTTTTGTTTTCTAGCCTGAATTTAAAATATATAATTTATATTGTCACTGATCTACACACACTGCCCAATAATGTCAGTGGAATTGTTTTTTTTAGAAATTAAATACAAACGATTAAGCTGAAATGTCTTAAGTTTTCAACCCCTTTTTATGTTAAGCCTAAATGACTTCAGGAAAGAAAGATGCATGTTTTTTGTTGCCAATTGCATGGAGTAACGGTGTTCTCTTTACACCCCACATACAATTATCTCTATTTTTCTATTGTGTTATTGACTGTACGTTTGTTTATCCCATGTAACTCTGTTTTACTGAGTACAACTCATCATATTTTCAAGCTTTAGTTTAAGGATAAAAAAAAAAAGAAACAATCCTAGAGAAAAACCTGGTTCAGTCTGCTTTCCACCAGATACTGGGAGATGAATTCACTTTTCAGCAGGACAATAACCCAAAACACAAGGCCAAATCTACACTGGAGATGCTTACCAAGAAGACCGTGAATGTTCCTGAGTGGCCGAGTTGGTTGACTTAAATCTACTTCAAAATATGTCAAGACCTGAAAATGGTTGTCTAGAAATGATCAACTAATTTGTCAGAACTTGAATAATGGGATATGCTGCACAATCCAAGTGTTGAAAGCTCTTGGAGACTTTCCCAGAAAGACTCACAGCTTTAGGTACTTCTACAACGTATTGAATCAGGGGTGTGAATACTTTCTAAAGACACTCACTTGGAAGGTAATTTCATGACCGTACAGAACCACTTGTCAAACAAAGTATAAAAATGTTTGTTTTTTTTTTTTTACATTTTATATGGGTAATTCTGATGTATCCTAGAGGTCAAAGTTCTGTGGACCTCAACATTCCCGAAAATGTGTCTGATTTGAAGTGACTCTATTCTTTCCAATGATGTATAAGTGAGCAATAACTTGTTGTAAACTGACATTGTTTGTCATAGGGTCAAATCTCTATGGGTAAACTAAATTCATGGGAAGTAGGGATGAAAGTGATTAAACACAGAAAGCTACCATTGCTGCACTGCTATCACATTTTCCAACTCTAGGGACATCGACCTTAAACCAGCATTCCGAATTTGAAACCGCTGAGTGATGGGCCTGGAGAAATGTAACCACTCTCAAATTCATAGTGCTAGGGATGCAAGGACTGATCATCCAAGATATCTAAATGATTGTTTTAAGCATGTTTAGAGGCTATATAGGCCCAGTGTTGGTTTACAATGAAGTAAAAGCGTATATTTGGGGTTCTGATGGGGTACGACAGCTGAACTAACCTCAGGAGGTGTTTTGTTACATTCGTCGGGAATCAATGGGTAAATATCACACACTTTATAAGTAAGAAAATGGATGTAGCGACTGCAGTAACACGACGGCGATCTGATCACCGATCACTGATCACCGATCACTGATCACCGACCTGATCACCGATGAGACTGCCTATAGGGAGGAGGTCCTTGACCTGGCATTGTGGTGCCAGGACAAATGCCTCTTCCTTAATGTCAGCAAGACAAAGGAGCTGACCGTGGACTACAGGAAACGGATGGCCGAGCATGTCCACATTGACTAGGCTGTAATGGAGCATGTTGAGAGCTTCAAATTCCTCGGTGTCTACACCACTGCCAGCTGATGAAGTGTGATTCCTCACTCCAGAGAACATGCTTCTTCTGTAAGCTAGTGTGGGCTGCCACTTTGCGGCTGAGCCATTTCTGCTCCTAGGCGTTTCCACTTCACAATGACAGCACTTACAGTTGACCCGGACAGCTCTAGCAGGGCAGATATTTGGCCATCTAACTTGTTGAAAAGGTGGCATACTGTGACGGTGCCACGTTGAAAGTCAGAGTTCTTCAGTAAGGCCATTCTATGGTCAAAGTTTGTAAATTAAGCGTTTCGCTGTTAGTCTAGAGAGCCAAAACCACTAGTTTGAAGAGCTGTCCACATACTTTTCTATCTACCTTGATTACCTCGGACCCCTGCACATTGACTCTGTACTGGTACGCTGTGTGTGTGTATAGCCAAGTTACTTATTGTGTATTTTATTCCTCTTATTTTTCTCTCTGCATTGAGAAGGGATGGTAAATTTAAGCGTTTCGCTGTTAGTCTACACCTGTTTAACGGCGCATATGACCGTGTGATTTTGTTACTTGGCTAACTTAGCTAGGATCATTACAAGGTTTCTTAGTGTGCTTTGCCCTTATTGTAGTTCACTCTCTCATACTGTATAAGTCTCTATTACTGAACCTGCCCTGTTTTGAATTCCTTCCAGGACCCCTACAGCATGCTGAAACCCAAGGAGTATGCTGGCTCCAAGGCTGACCCTCATCTGGTGCCCTCCGTCACCACAAAGAGGATTGTGGGCTGTGTCTGTACGTGACTGGCTTCATATTAGTCTTGCAACAGCTGTCTGGTAGCGCTCCGTTGCCAGAAGCCGTACCACTCATTTGTCTTGGCTATCCGATTGTTCTCGTCTCTGCTCATATCTAATCTCTCCTTCAATCGCTCTGCCTCTCCTCTCCCTCTCTTCCCCCTTCTCTCCATCTCTAGGTGAGGAGGATAACACAGCAGTGGTGTGGTTCTGGCTCCATCAGGGCGAGGCTCAGCGCTGTCCCTCCTGTGGCTCCCACTACAAACTGATGCCCCACGAGCTGCCACACTAAAATATATATACACCCTTTTATCTATTATATACATACATACACACCACCAAAAAAAAACACACCTATTCCCTTACATTCACTCTGAAAGATTCCAGCTTCTTTAGAATGGGGTGAAGTGGGGTTAGACAGTGATGTCAGAAATCACAATGCTCTTTCGGGAAGTGTATTTGCACTGGGAGTAGGGCTTTCTAAATTAGAACGTTGTGCTCTGTGCACTTTCTGGATTCCTTTTTCTGATTTCTTTGCTGTCCAATTCTTCTTTATCTCATCCTAGAGTCTACTTGATGATCTAACCTCAATGTCGGTCTGTGCTTACAGTGCCAGTTATTGTTTTAAAAGTACCAAAAGCCTAGGCTTTACGGTGTGGGACACAATGTTATTGTTCAAGCAATTCTATTCAAACAGCAGTTTACGTTGACGTATGTACTGTACAATGTTACACTTGGTCCAGTTTACCCCTCTTATCAAACCAATAAACTCTTTAACTCCTCATGCTTTTTCAGTGGTGACGTGTAGATTGTGGTGGTGACGGCGGGACCCTTTGTCAAAAAAAAAAATCTCCTTTGTGGTGGGTTGTGTGATGTTCTGTACATGTACCCCAGTTTTGCAAGTCTCTCGATTATATGAGTTGCTTCTGCTACATGTGTCCAGTCACCAACAGAGGGTGACATTTACCATCAGATGATCCCAGTTCTGTGCCTCCCTGCAGATGTTCCATATTCATTCTATACAATGAGTACGGTTACATGCACACAATTACAATTTATTGTGGGTAGTCAGATTAATAAAGTGGCTTGATTTTTTTAAAAGGTTCACATATTTTGCGAGGAGAACAATTTCCCTAATAGTGGTGTTTACATGGACACATCAAGTCGGGCTACCTGATGGGACTTTGATGAATGCAGAAAATCGCCTCTCAAAATGAAGGTTCTACTTGACCGACCATTTTATTTTTGGGGAGTTCGATCTAGAAGTGAAAAACGCACACCTATTTAGGCGAGGTGCTGGTTAGCGGAGTAGAACACTTGAAAAAAATATTGCGAGTCGCACACTAGGGGCTCAGACGCAATAACCTAATATCCAACGTTTAGATAAGACACGCTGTCTTCATCAGGGTATAATGACAAACACTGCGGGGTAACTAGTTTTATATAGCTTCAAAGGACACATACAGGGGTGAAATCATGGCTGGGTGTGGCCCGAGATCATCGGTTAATTCTCATATTAAGAAAGCATACAAATGGATAGCATACGATCATCGATACAATTTGGCTGCAAAATCACAAGATTGGCTTGAGACCGAAGGGAGCAGCCTCTCGTTTTAACAAATTGTCGAGGTCACCCCCTCTGCTAGGGAGGGTGACATGTTCGATGCCGATAGGACGTAGGGACACGTCACTCGTGTTAGAGGGAGGCTCGCTCGAGTCGGCTGGTGCTATTACATGCACAGAATACACTGCTGAAACGGCGATTTTTAAGGTGTTTAAATGTAATCATTCAAAATTGCACTGAAAACCAAGTTGCTTACTTTGATTATGACCCATGTGGCGATTTTAAGAGGAGCAAAGTAAGGTGTTTACATGACTAATACCATGCTCTGCCTACTGCCATAAGCAGTTTGAATTAGTGAACCGTACTGACTCCTCCTGACCCATATCATAAATAAAAAACTTCTGCTTAGTTATTCCTGAGGATCTTGAGTGAGTCATTCGGCTGGTTAGTTTGGTAGACGTGCTTCAACACAGCAGTTTCATCTCAGTCTGACTCCACAACTTCTCCTGTACCGGACAGAACATCAGAATGTCTGAGTTCCTTAGTTTTTAAGTTAGTCACACTAGTGTTATTCCATTGTCACAGTAGGCCTACAGTATGTTGATACGGATGTCTTCCACAAGATGGTGGGAAATATGAGGGTTCTTTGCCCCACTGCTTGTCTTCAAATGACACCTGATTCACTACAGTTCACAACTTTTAAATGGCACCATTCCCCATATAGTGCACTAAGTGGAGGGGGAATAGTCTAGGTTTAGGTTGTCAGTGGAGATTTGCCTGTGGCTATAATCCCCTGTAGCCTAATGAAGTTTCGTTTCCATGGCTACTAGAAGAAAAGGATGGTGATGCCCAATTAGCCATCATGTTTTTTTTTTTTTTCCTGTGTATTTTGGGACTCATTCCTTGTCCTTCTATATTTCCATCTCCTCTACCCATTACCACTCTTTCAGGAGAGGTTGAGGAATGGGGAGGGAGAGGAAGAGAGGACAGTCACATCCTACAGGCCTGAGAAATGCCTGACTTGAGCTTGGAAATTATTTATACTGCAGGAAAGGAGGAAGGAAGGGTGTAGTGAGAAGGGAGCGGGTGAATGCCATAGAGGAGAAGAGGTAGATGGAGAGGCAGAAAGGCTGTGTTTCGGGAGGAGAACTCAGGGGGATTACATCAACTGTGCTGACTTCATTAAGCTGCAGTTGTTACTTTTAGTCTACTGCCGCTGAGCCACTGCTCTCCTGTCTTTCTCTCTCTGAGACACAGAGGTCTGATTTGGAGGAACTGTCCTACCTTCAGGCTGCTGCTGGCATGGTCTCCTCCTAGAGGTCCAGGGTGTCTTACCCTGTCTTCATCATGGGCATATCTGCTGTGAGAGCCCCCGGTCAGCTCCAGCATCAGGCTACTAGGGTTAGATCAGCCGGATGGGTCTGAGACCATAAGACCTTCCCGACCCTGCTGTATGTTTTGTGTTTGAAAAATGAATTTAAGTATCACTCCAGATGTTATTTTTAAAACCACACTGTGGACAACTCCAATTGCTTTTTGGTCAAACGTGGTACAAGCATCTATAATACATGACATCTATGCTTAAAACAAAGTACAGTGGATAAATGGACGATAAGATGTCAGGCTTTGGCGCAGGCATTTACACTAAGGCACGAGCTTCCGTGTCAATGGAACCATCGTTACATAAAGTACAAACGCGTTCATCTAGGGGAGTGTTTGTGCATCAACCAGACTCGAGCGAGAGGGGCCACTCCACATCTACATTTTTGCAAAAGAGCTTTGATATTGCTGGGATAAAACCGTAAGTACATAAGGTTATATCCCCAAAGGGCATTTGAAAAGGCAGTAGGTGTGCAGTTTGTTACTTTCAGGTTTATTTTCAGTTACCACTTTAGTTCATTGCGTTCTAAAAGTGCTCATTCAAAAGCATTACTGTCAATTCTCACTTATCAGTGAGCCGAGTCTTATGGTTGGAGTTAAAAAAGGCTTTGACGTGGTGTAGATGCTCTAACATCATGCTGTGTGTGACTGCTGTCTTTCCATCAGCCCTATGCAGTGGTGCTTTAACATCATGTTGTGTGTGACTGCTGTCTTTCCATCAGCCCTATGCAGTGGTGTAGTGGTGCTTTAACATCATGCTGTGTGTGACTGCTGTCTTTCCATCAGCCCTATGTAGTGGTGCTCTAACATCATGCTGTGTGTGACTGCTGTCTTTCCATCAGCCCTATGCAGTGGTGCTTTAACATCATGTTGTGTGTGACTGCTGTCTTTCCATCAGCCCTATGCAGTGGTGTTTTAACATCATGCTGTGTGTGACTGCTGTCTTTCCATCAGCCCTATGCAGTGGTGCATTAACATCATGCTGTGTGTGACTGCTGTCTTTCCATCAGCCCTATGCAGTGGTGTAGTGGTGCTCTAATATCATGCTGTGTGTGACTGCTCTCTTTCCATCAGCCCTATGTAGTGGTGTAGTGGTGCTTTAACATCATGCTGTGTGTGACTGCTGTCTTTCCATCAGTCCTATGTAGTGGTGCTCTAACATCATGCTATGTATGACTGCTGTCTTTCCATCAGTCCTATGTAGTGGTGCTTTAACATCATGCTATGTGTGACTGCTGTCTTTCCATCAGCACTATGTAGTGGTGCTTTAACATCATGTTGTGTGTGACTGCTGTCTTTCCATCAGCCCTATGCAGTGGTGCTTTAACATCATGCTGTGTGTGACTGCTGTCTTTCCATCAGCCCTATGCAGTGGTGTTTTAATATCATGCTGTGTGTGACTGCTGTCTTTCCATCAGCCCTATACAGTGGTGTAGTGGTGCTCTAACATCATGCTGTGTGTGACTGCTGTCTTTCCATCGGCCCTATGTAGTGGTTATTTAACATCATGCTGTGTGTGACTGCTGTCTTTCCATCAGCCCTATGCAGTGGTGCTTTAACATCATGTTGTGTGTGACTGCTGTCTTTCCATCAGCGCTATGTAGTGGTTCTTTAACATCATGTTGTGTGTGACTGCTGTCTTTCCATCAGCCCTATGTAGTGGTGTAGTGGTGCATTAACATCATGCTGTGTGTGACTGCTGTCTTTCCATCAGCGCTATGCAGTGGTGCTTTAACATCATGCTGTGTGTGACTGCTGTCTTTCCATCAGCCCTATGTAGTGGTGCTTTAACATCATGTTGTGTGTGACTGCTGTCTTTCCATTGGCCATATGCGGTGGTTTAGTGGTGCATTAACATCATGCTGTGTGTGACTGCTGTCTTTCCATCAGTCCTATGCAGTGGTGTAGTGGTGCCTGGAGAAGTGGGTGTAACTCTACTTTTTCCAAAACGTTTCCAAACGGTCCACCAGTTTAGGAAAGGCACCCCTGTGTGAAAAATCCTATATTTTCATATATACTATTCAGATTTTCACTCAAAATTGCACTTTTTTAATAGAACATACATTAAAAAAATATTTAAAAAAATCTGCTGTCTGCTGTCTTTCCATCAGCCCTATGTAGTGGTGCTCTAACATCATGCTGTGTGTGACTGCTGTCTTTCCATCCGCCCTATGCAGTGGTGCAATAACATCATGCTGTGTGTGACTGCTGTCTTTCCATCAGTCCTATGCAGTGGTGCAATAACATCATGCTGTGTGTGACTGCTGTCTTTCCATCAGCCCTATGCAGTGGTGTAGTGGTGCCTGGAGAAGTGGGTGTAACTCTACTTTTTCCAAAACGTTTCCAAACGGTCCACCAGTTTAGGAAAGGCACCCCTGTGTGAAAAATCCTATATTTTCATATATACTATTCAGATTTTCACTCAAAATTGCACTTTTTTAATAGAACATACATCAAAAATATATTTTTTTAAATCCCCTAAGTCCACAACAATGCTTAAACCACATCAAATTTGTTTGGATGGGCCTGTCAAGGCCTGGCTTCCCAGTGGGTGGGCCTCCCATGTCTACACCCTTGACGCAAACAGATGATGATAATTGCCACCCATGACCTTCATGACAGTTTGTACCAGGTGGGCAATTTGGGATTTCAGTTGAACTGATCAAATACCAAACCATACTTTGATGCCATATCTCAGGATAATCTCTATGGTTGCACTGCAGAACGAGAGCATTATTTTCTGGTCAACTCCAAAATCCCAGAGTTTAAGTAGGAAATAGGGGCATTGTTGGACTCTGCAGCAGACACTCTCTACTTGGACCTTCCAGCACAGCACATTGTCCATGTGTACACCCAGGTACTTGGGGTCAAACACCATTAACATTGAGATGATTCTCATCACACCGCTTGACTAACTTTTAAAAAATCTCTGACCTGTACACAGCAGTTTCAGCATCTCTATACAGCAGACCAAAACTGCCGGTATCATCAGAAAAGTTGACAATATAATTATCAGGATTAGTCTAGTGCATTAGTTTGTGTACAGTGTGAATAACATTGGTGAACTCACACAACCCTGTGGGGCCCCTGTGCTAATGTCTCTAGCCTCAGAGGGTACTGTTAACTCTAACCTGCTGAGTACAGCTAGTCAGAAACTAGCTGCTGAGTACAGCTAGTCAGAAACAAGCCTTGGGGTTTTCCAGATGCTAAACAATGAGATGCACTATGGTGTTGATTGCATCATGAATCCCATGACTTTACTTATAGATCCTTTTATCAATTTGCTAAACACGGTTCACATCTGAACGGAGCTCGCACACCATTATCTTTTCAAAACACTGGGCGTCAGGGCAACAGGCCCAGTCATTATTTTCTTTTGGACAAAGCTTTTTGGGGACTGGAGTGATAAGAGCCTTTTTCCACAGAGATGGGACGGTATGGGAGTCTACAGACCTCTGAAAGATAGGGCACCAAGCCAGAGTCAGTTCCTCTCTGCACATGTTTTTAGAAGAAAAGCAGAGATGTCATCTGGACCTGTTGCCGTATTCATACTGGTGTGCTTGAAGACTCCAGTGACAACAATAGGGTTGATTTCCAACCTACGAACACAGCCATCAATAACAATGGAGTCAATCACATTATACACATCAAATCTTGCATGCAAAAACATGTAATTCATTGGCTTTGGTCAGCTCATCTGGTGTGTGCAAGGATTTGTTTTGCAGGTTCATGTTGGTGATTGTTCTCCTTGACTCCCACAGTTTTTTTGGAGTTCATTGTCAGGAAATGTTTTTAATTGATTCCTTGTGTTTCCTTATCTGACTGAGCTTTTGGTTTGAGCTCCTTTTGCACACATTTTTGATTTTTATTTTCTAACTTTTTTTTTACCTTTCTTTCTCAATGATGGCCTAGGAACAGTGGGTTAACAGTGGGCAGAATTACAGATTTGTACCTTGTCAGCTCGGGGATTTGAACTTGCAACCTTCTTAACCACTAGGCTACCCTGCCGCCCCAGCAGTTGTTGCTGGTCCCTGTTTTTGAACGTTTGCCTCTTGCAGTTGATACAGTCCTTTACCTCCCTTGTGATGTGCGGTTTGTTGTTTGGGTATGCCTTCGTTTGCTTTTTGGGTATCACAGAGTCAACACCTGTTGTCTGTGACAGTCAGTGTTGACTTGTGCACGTCTAATTCATGACAAATGTCCCAATCTGTACATAAGATAAATATCTTAAGTGATTCTATGCTGTCCTCAGTCCACACGTTCGCAGATTTCACAAGGGGTTTACTGCTGTAAGGTAGGTTGGAAGGATCTGGACAGTGCTGTGATCAGAGTTCATCACATTTTTCCATGAAGAAAAATAGTTGGGAAAAGTATTTATCATTTTGTTGCAATGTTTTCATAAACCATGTCCACTATTTGATTGGGCAATAAAACATCATTTAAAAAGCCTCATGTTGATGTTGGTCACATTACTGCTGAGATAGTCATGCTTCGCACACTGTGCAGTTCCAAAATAATCCCAATGGTGGCAGCCTAAACCACAAATGAATGTTTTGCGATTAAAAAAATATTGTAGTTACGTGCAATATGGCAGGATTGGGATTTTAGGCTGCCATCCTTCAGATTATGTTGGAACTCCAGAAACTCATTAGTAATAGGGTTGTATTATAACTGTAGATTAGTTGGGGGGGGCACCAAACACTTCAAAATCATGATTTAATAATAATTGTGGTAATCAATCACAGATTCCAAGGTCAATTAGCTACAGGATAATATTTCTACCTACTTAATTACACAAAAACAAGTACACCCCCTCCAACATTCCTGTATTAACAACACTTCACAATTTTACACACATGTACATACCAGCATACAATCCTTTAGCCAAATAAATATTCACAATGTTTCTATTACACAGTACTAGGATGTTAGTCCATCCATAAAGATTAGAAATGAAACCAAATTAAACTGTAGGTGCAAACCTGTCTATGACTTCACTCTTTCCCAGGGGTGTTAGTATGTATATCTTTGTCAATTGTCACGATGCATTCTATCTTGAGTCATTGGTCTCCTCAGCCAAGTATGCAGTGGTGTAAAAATACTTTAAGTACTACTTAAGTCGTTTCTTGGGGTATCTGTACTTTGCTTTACTATTTCTACTTTTGACTACATTTACTTCACTACATTCCTAAAGGAAATTCTGTACTTTTTACTCCATACATTTTCCCTGACACCCAAAAGTACTCTACATTTTGAATGCTTTTAAAAATATATATATATTATTTATTTACCTTTATTTAACTAGGCAAGTCAGTTAAGAACAAATTCTTATTTTCAATGACGGCCTAGGAACAGTGGGTTAACTGCCTGTTCAGGGGCAGAACGACAGATTTGTACCTCGTCAGCTCGGGGATTTGAACTTGCAACCTTCCGGTTACTAGTCCAACGCTTAGCAGGACAGAAACTGCTCCAATTCGCACACTTATCAAGAGAACATCCCCGGTCATCCCTTCTGCCTCTGATCTGGTGGACTCACTAAACACAAATGTTTTGTTTTTAAAAGATGTCTGAGTGTTGGAGTGTGAGCCTGGATACTTAAGAATATTTTAGCAACTACATTTACTTTTGATACTGAAGTATATTTAAAAACAAATACGTTTAGACTTTTACTCAAATAGTATTTAACTGGGTGACTTTTACTTGAGTAATTTTCTATTAAGATATCTTTACTTTTATTCAAGAATGAGAATTGAGTACTTTTTCCACTAGTGCAGGTATGTGACATCTTAATGCACTGAAAGATCTCTCATAGCTGCTAACTGGCATGTTCAGCGCAGTGATGGGAACATATCAGGGTGTAAACAATTTATATACACAGGACATGTCAGGAGTGGCATCTTTCTTTTTTTGAGAGATAATGTTTAGCAAGGACTTAATGCCATGTTTGTCTTGTGTGGGCCTCCCCTCTCTCTCTCTATGTTCTCCTGTGTTCTCACGCTGTCCTGTCTTGCTCCCCTCTCTTCCTTGCTGTCTGAAGTTCTGCTTTCTCTGATCTCCTATACGAATACAGAGACGGCATAGCATCAGTGCCGTAGCAATATGGAGAATTCTTAACAAACACACGTGAGAAAAATACACACGCGCACATTCCCACACATGGCAGTGTCACCCTTGCTAGCAATCTGGCCATCCAGAATCAGGCAGACTTATGCCCCATGGGAAGGACGCACATCGTTTTCGTGACGTTGTCAGCCACTTTGCCATCTATGTAGCTACTGTTAGATGCAAGCACACAACCTATTCACTTACTCCTACAAATACAACAACCGTCTCTGTGTTTGCTGAGCTGCATCTTCAATTCCATATGTCCATCTTCTAGAAATTCAAAAAACTATCCAGCTGTTTTTTTTCAACAGATAACATAGGGTTCGCTAGCTAATTGAGCTGATGTTAACAAAAGTGGCTAATGTCATGTTAGCCTCAAGTAAAGCTAGCTATCTTTATTACTATTTCTCTTTGTGCATATTTGGACAGTGCTTGATTAAACAGTCATTTGTTAGTTAGTGATACTTTGTCGGGTGGTAACAGAGCTCCAGCAGTTGGATTCAATGTCCAGATAGCTAATCAATAACTGTACTGTCAAAACCTTGCTCATAAAATCTCATAGGTTGCTCATGAAGCAACACGGCTAGCTCGACTGGGTAGTCCCTCACTTTAGTTAGTTAGCTTAATTAACGTTATCTGTCATTGCAGCTTTTGAGTCAACATGTTGAAGTGTAAGTTACTCAAATCTGGCTTACTGTGAGGTCAATAACTTTGAATAACATCATCATGGGCTAACAAAATGTGCTGTTGTAAAAACAAGCTAACAAAGTTTACCTCTGTTTCTTCTTCTCATCTTTGCACTCTCTCCCTCAGAGTATGAACAGTTGCCCGCGAGCGTCGTAAAAAAATGTTTTTGGGATTAATCACTTTGGAAAACCACTTTGACCCTGCAGAAATGCTGGTTTTAGGCAGCACTAAAAAGGCAGGGCAGGCCAGGACTCATGTTTAGAGTATTCATTGCAGTGTGTAATGCAGTGTAGCCAAGCTTTACAACCTCACAGCAGGGAAAAAGACTTGGGGCTGAGACAAAGCCCGGGTCTGGTGACCTTGGAGTTTGGAGTTGACGAAACCAAGATTGAACTTTGGCCTGAATGCCAAGCGTCAAGTCTGGAGGAAACCTGGCACCATCCCTACGGTGAAGCATGGTGGTGGCAGCATCATGCTGTGGGGATGTTTTTCAGGGGCAGGGAGACTTTTCAGGATTGAGGAAAGATGAATGGAGCAAAGTACAGAGAGATCCCTGATGAAAACCTGCTCTAGAGCGCTCAGGATCTCAGACTGGGGCGAAGGTTCACCTTCCAACAGGACAATGACCCTAAGCACACAGCCAAGACAACATAGGAGTGGCTTTGGGACAAGTCTCAGAATGTCCTTGAGTGGCCCAGCCAGGGCCCGGACTTGAACCCGATCGAACATCTCTGGAGAGACCTGAAAATAGCTGTGCAGCAGTGCTCCCCATCTAACCTGACAGCGCTTGCGAGCATCTGCAGAGAAGAACAGGTGTGCCAAGCTTGTAGCGTCATTCCCAAGAAGACTCGAGGCTGTAATTGCTGTCAAAGGTGCTTCAAACAAGTACTGAGTAAAGGATCTGATTACTTACACTACCGTTCAAAAGATTGGGTTCACTTAGAAATGTCCTTGTTTATGTTTGTTTATTTTTTTTAACAACATAAAATTGATCAGAAATCCAGTGTAGAAATTGTTAATGTTGTAAATGACTATTGTAGCTGGAAACGGCTGATTTTTAACGGAATATCTACATAGGCATACAGAGGCCCATTATCAGCAACCATCACTCCTGTGTTCCAATGGCACATTGTGTTAGCTTATACAAGTTTGAAAATATAAGAGAGCCGCACACTCTTGGAGCTCAGATGCAAAAATGTAATACCAACGTTTCGACAGCCAAGCTGTCTTCATCAGGGTATAATCACAAACACTGCGGGATGACTCGTTTATATAGTGTCAAAAGACACAGGTGTCTGTAATCATGGCCAGGAGTGGCCTAATATCATTGGTTAATAATCAAATATTATAATGTCATACAAAGAACAGCATACAAACAAATGGATAGCATACGATCATAGATTAATTTGACTACACAAGTTTACACACAATTACAATGGCAAAGTCACAATAATCACAAGAATGGCTTCAGATCAAAGTCTACGTTGAGACCGAAGGGCGCAAGGGTCTTTAAATTAAAGATCCAGGCAACCTCTCGTTTTAACAATAGATTATCAAGGTCACCCCTCTCCTACCGTCCGTATATTGATCTCTAGAGATTTAAATTCCTTTAATTTCAATGTGCAGCCACCACTCCACATTTTTCTGGTCCGGCTTACCGTCCGTCTATATGGTCTAATGTAAATTCTTCAGCGAGTCCTTTTCAACAATTGGGGGAAAAGGGCAACCCAACTTTTAGTCATAATGTCTGTGCTCCCGCAGACACTGACTTGGCAAAGGTCTTATATGAAAAAGCCATTATCTCTCTTAGAAGAAATTCCATTTCATCTTCTCACAAATAGTTTCATATTTACTCATATAAGTTCCGCAACATGTAGATATAAATCTGATAACTGGATAACATTTGTAGAGTTGCCGTTATTTGGTATACCATCCTTAATGATATCACAAACAACGACTTATTTGACGTGATTATTGTTTCGAGCCCCATGAACCATTTACCACATTATCCACATTACAAACGTCCAATCTTTTTATGTTACAGTACTGCAAAGTATCTCTCTGTGATAGCAGAGATTTTTAACTTCCATTTCTGTAGAGTGTAAGAGAGTTCCTGCAAGGTATTTAGTATTTAGGACCAGGTTGTTAAGTCAAAAAACTTTGGGGACACTAGGAATTGTGGTAAGCCCATGTTGATACTAACCAGATAGTCACAACTAGATAACTAGTGTAGCTATTTACATTTGAATTAAATCACAATGGATTCATTTTTGAATGAAGCAGCTGCCTGTTAGCTGTCGAGAGTCGGTGGAGTAGCTAGCTAGCTATGTGGAATCATCTTTGTATCTGTGCCATTATAGTGTCGGTGACAGTGAAAATTGAGGTTATCTCCATTTTCAAGTAGTGCATTTTCTTCATGATTGGCTAATCCCTCCCGTTGACCCGGGAGGGATAAGCCCTAGCAAAACTCAAGCCTACTTGATAGTAATAGCGCTCACTGTTTCCCCTAGTAGCCAGTTTTGAAGACATTTCCCGAAGTTCTCAGGACATGGATAGACGTCCAATTTCGACGCCAATCTTGAACAACCTGGATGGCAGGTTAGGATAATTAACATGGTAGGTTAGGATACTTAGTCTAGGAAAAGGGTAAGGGTTAGCTGAAATGCTCTCCTAGCCTGCTACGGAAAGTCACAACTGTGTCTGCCTGGCTAAGTTAGCAAGATAACGTTATCAAACTGAACCTAACAAAAATCCTTCAAGCACAAATCTTAGCTTTTTAATGATTTACTATGAAGCTTTATCTCTTGTCGTCCTCATCTATTACATTTTGGGGTTATATTTAGCAGAACTATTTCTATTTAATAACGAATCTTCCAAGAACAGCTCAAATAAGCAAAGAAAAACGACAGTACGTCATTACTTTAAGACATGAAGGTCAGTCAATCCGGAAAATTTCAAGAACTTTGAAAGTTTCTTCAGATGCAGTCGCAAAAACAGCCAGCACTATGATGAAACTGGCTCTCATGAGGACCGCAACAGAAAGGGAAGACCCAGAGTTACCTCTGCTGCATAGGATATGTTCCTTAGAGTTACCAGCCTCAGAAATTGCAGCCCAAATAAATACTTCACAGAGTTCAAGTAACATACACATCTCAACATCAACTGTTCAGAGAAGATTGCGTGAATCAGGCCTTCATGGTCGAATTACTGCAAAGAAACCAGTAGTAGAAGAAGAAGATACTTGCTTGGGCCAAGAAACACGAGCAATGGACATTGGACCGGTGGAAATTTGTAATTTGGTCTGCAGCCCAAATTGGAGATTTGTGAGAAACGGTGTGGGTGAACAGATCTCCTCCGCATGTGTATTTCCCACCATAAAGCATGGAGGAGGAGGTGTTATGGTCTGGGGGTGCTTTGCTGGGGACACTGTTTGTGATTTATTTAGAATTCAAGGCACACTTAATCAGCATGGCTACCACAGCATTCTGCAGCGATATTCCATCCCATCTGGTTTGGGCTTAGTGGGACTATGATTTGTTTTTCAACAGGACAATGACCCAACGCACCTCCAGGCTGTGTAAGGGCTATTTTACCCAGAAGGAGAGTGATGGAGTGGTGCATCAGATGACCTGGCCTCCATAATCCCCCGACCTCAAACAAATTGAGATGGTTTGGGATGAGTTTGGGTTGAGTTTTAGCATGTAAATCTTGGTGGGGCAAAAAATAATAATTGTGGGATGCATGTGTAACGGATGTGAAACGGCTAGCTTAGTTAGCGGTGGTGTGCGCTAAATAGCGTTTCAATCGGTGATGTCACTTGCTCTGAGACCTTGAAATAAAGGGCCGTGGCTTTTGTGGAGCGATGGGTAACGATGCTTTGTGGGTGACTGTTGTTGATGTGTGCAGAGGGTCCCTGGTTCGCACCCGGGTATGGGCGAGGGGACGGTCTAAAGTTATACTGTTACATTGATGCTGTTGACCTGGATCACTGGTTGCTGTGGAAAAAGCGAGGTGAATGTAACGGATGTGAAACGTTAGCTGTGGTGCGCACTAAATAGTGTTTCAATCGGTGACGTCACTTGCTCTGAGATCTTGAAGTAGTAGTTCCCCTTGCTCTGCAAGGGCCGTGGCTTTTGTGGAGCGATGGGTAACGATGCTTTGTGGGTGACTGTTGTTGATGTGTGCAGAGGGTCCCTGGTTCGCGCCCGGGTATGGGCGAGGGGACGGTCTAAAGTTATACCGTTACATTGATGCTGTTGACCCGGATCACTGGTTGCTGCGGAAAAGGAGGAGGTCAAAAGGGGGTGAGTGTAACAGATGTGAAACGGTTAGAGGTGGTGGACGGTCTAAAGTTATACTGTTACACATGCCAGAAAAGCTACAACACTAAACAATACATTAATTGCCCTATAACGGTGACAAACTTTGCCCACAAACTGTTAGGGCCTATGTAAAGCTGTCCCAACAGCAGTCCCAACACATTACCACTGCTACACCTGGCTATAAAAGGAGCCTTGTCTCACATCAAAACACTTCATTCAGCCTCATTTACTGACTTTAAAAACATAGCTGATATGGCTGACTTGCTTAAACAAATGTGGTTTCTACTAACAATTGAGATGTACTAACTATGGCATAAGGGGACAACAAGGGCATAAGAGGCAATCCGTAATTTCGATTAAGACTTTCATGAGCGAGCGACGACGGATGTAGTCAATATAACTATTTGTGGCATCTTTTGAAATGTACAGCAACAGAATTCAGAACATGGTCCGTTCTTACAGTGTACTCCCTGTACACCAAGTCAAAGCCGTAGGATAAATAAAGGGGGCATAGAAGCAGACAATGAAAGCTCTTACAATATTCAATGATTACATTTCTCTAAAACAGGTTATAAGCTACATGTGCACCATCAAGTTAGAACAGTAGTCGAAAATAAGAGGTGAAAATAGACCAAATTATTAGGGTGAGGCACATGAGCTACTAACATGTTACTAACACAACATACACTTAGTATTACTTAGCTACAGTGTACATATCTCCCTGGCATATTACATCATTTATGCAGCAGCAAACAAGACATTTTTGGACTCACCTTGTGCTGTGCTCACTTAAACAGGAAGGTGGCGCTGCGTTCCTTTGTGGGCAAATTTTGTCATCAAAGTCTGGTATTCTCTGTATTTATGGAGGGAACTCTGAAAAAAACCACCACTCCACTGAATAGCAGGCTAGTGGTTGCTTTCCAATGCTTGCAGTTAGCCATTGATTCCTTCCAAACCACTCATTGTCAAATTTGCAATTTCCAACTTGTTGTGTAATGTTCATGTCCCAATGGCCGATGAGCACCGATACATATTTTCTACAATTTCTCTTAATTATTTCTCTTCATATGACAAGTACTAAAGAGAATTTGCCAGTAGATTGTCAATTTGATTCATGATGATGACTGCTCACTAATATTTTGAAAGTACTGTACATAATAACGTGATTTGACGTCATTTTATCTGTGACCAATGACCTTGAGCCGTCTTGAAGGGCTCTTCTAATGTAACTCTATGGCAGGACCCAAAGGGCTTAAATGTTCAATGTCTACTCTTACTAAGGACTTAGACTTGGCCTGTGATTGAGTGTGCCCATGAGGGACCGAACACTGAGACGATTACGGCACAATGCTCCTATTGTCTGTCCTCACCGACTTTCTTGTGAGGTCTGATCACCCTCGCTAGAGAGATCAGTGACATGGTTGAAATTTCGACGTAATAAGTAAATGCGGATAATTCTGAAGAAGTGTTTATTGTTGTATGTTTTGAGAGCAGCGTTTCTCCTGACTGTGAAGAAAGAACAAAGGGAGTGGGCGGGTGAGTTACTCACACACAGCAGTACATGAGTAGTGTGAGAGAAACCTGTTTGTAGTCTATTTTACTATATATTGAATTCCCTTATGGGATACAATTATTTCCTTGTGGATTTATCAAGGGATATAATTCTAATTTTATTCGTTATTCTGATTAGTTTCTTTTCTTAATTTTGTTTTATTCTGAAGAATCATTGCATTACACTGACAGCATTGCGTTACACAAGAGGGGAGATGTAGAGAGGTGGTTAAGCGTTCCTGTGCCCTCCTTCATATTTTGTGCAATTGTGTCATGATTTTAGACTTGGAAATGTTATCCCGCAGGTGGTTTCATGTACGAATCCATTGAGCTCCCTGGTTTCTGGGAGTGTTTCCTCAAAAGGTCTAGCGAGAAGGCCCCGTTGTGTACTCCAGCCAATAACAATCTACTCTGCGTCAGTGGCTGCTGGTTGATTACTGTAACTATTTATTGCAATTTCATACTCCGTTGGCTACATATGGAGAGGGATGAGGTTTTACTGGAGAACAAACAACCCTCGAACGATTAGCCACCGGCACTGTTCGGTTACCTTGGAGGCATGCATCCCGGTGTGAGTCATGTGTCCAAAGGGTGAATGGTCAGAGCATGCAGAAAAGAATGGTGGTGTGCACCGATATGTACTACAATTGCAGCACACGTTTGTGCATCATGTTTAATTAGCCAAGAACACAACGCAGGAAAACAAGTACCCACTTCTTTGTCTCGACTGCCAGGGGCCCATTTGTAAAAATGCTAATTGTTTTTGTACATATGCCCACCTGTAAGAGAAAGAGAAATACATGTTGGTAATGGTGGATAGCTACTCAAAATGGACTGAAGCTTTCCCACCACAAATGAGGAAGCAAAGACAGTGGCTGAGTGCCGGTTGCAGGATAAGTGGCCTATGAGAACCCCAGCATCCCCTCCATGTGCTGTCCCAAATCTGCATCGGTTGGATGACACTATGATGAAGTACTGCATAGCTCTGACTAACTGTCTCCGAGCTGTTCACTCTCAGATCTCTGCTGCCCAAACTCCCACAGACGACCATCTCCATCACAATCTCAAGCCATTACCCACAGGCTAACTGTCAACTTGTCAGTCTGCAATGGACACTGGAGGTAAAGGATGTGCGATTGCTTCATTTCTGCTTTCACACACACTAGCCTTCATTTTCAGCCCATCTTTAATAATGGAGATTTCTAAACTAAAGTAGTCCCTCGACGCCTTGACCACTACATTGACATTTGGCTGTAATTGATTGTGACGGGTATCTGACGGTCTGTTTATTAACTTATTCCCAGACACATACAGTACCTTCTGTAGAGGTTAAGTTCATTAGAGTTTCCAGCCTCAGACATTGCAGCCCAAATAAATGCTTCACAGAGTTCAAGTAACAGACACATCTCAACATCAGCTGTTCAGAGGAGACTGTGTCACTCAAGCTTTGATGGTCGAATTGCTGCAAAGAAACCACGACTAAAGGACACCAATAGGAATGTAGAAAATAGTAAAAAATAATGAAAAACCATTGAATGAGTAGGTGTGTCCTAACTTTTGACTGGTACTGTACACACTGGGGAGATTTCAAACGTTTGCTCATTAGCCTATTATTGCACACAAACACACCAGCCTGGTCTCATAGACTAGACGTAACACAATAAACGTATCGGGGACACTCAAATGAGTATGATATGTTACATTTTACATTTGGTATACATAGCCTACATAATACAGAAGGATACATGAGGCAAAAACAAAAGTAGGGTGGTTGGTCAGGGTGGATGGGTGGGTGTACAACGCAAACATCTAGCAACCCAAAGGTAGGGTTTTTTAATCTCTTCATGGACAACTTCAGCATTTTAGTTCATTAGGAACTTTTGTTACTTTTTAGCTACTACTAAAAGCATGCGAGCTAAACCTTCCTCTAACTCTAACCTTAACCATAACCTTAACCTCTAACCCTAACCCCTAGCCTAGCTAATGTTAGCCACCTAGCTAACATTCGTGATAGCCACTGTGGTGGCAGAATTTGACTTAAGCTGTTGTACCATCTCAAGGTCGATGCGTTGTTCCATGTTGAACTGTAATAAACTGCATTTCATAGACTCCTGTTATGTCTGCACCCTAACCCAAGGCCATTGTGTTCTGGAACTGTTGCTTTGCTTGTATAATTGACCTGTTGTGTAAACAATATGGTTGTATTATCATCTCTCTCTGTATGAAGGACATGCAACCATCTCCCAGGCGAGTTCCTTCCCTGACTATGCTCAGAAATAGATCTCGCCTGCAGCTACTTGATTAAAAGTTAATAATTGTACTCCAATAGACTCTGCCTACTCTTTGGATAGAGTTTTCCACAACGCCACCTAGCTTACGTTAGCCACAACAAATTGGAATTTGTCACATATCAAATGTTTTGCAAATTCGTAACTATAATGTATAATTTTCACGATGGAAAAATGTTTTCAGTGTATACTAAAACAATACATATAAATTATGTAGTAAAGGTAATGGACCCATATTATCTTTGAGAACAAACAATCACCTAAATAAAAGCTAGCGTAAGGAACGATGCTGGAGATGAGAAGCAGGTACGGGGAGTCAACATTTATTCAGGAGCAGACAGGTAACAAAACAGGAACTGCATCAGCACGCGGGTAAACAACGACAAACGACAATTAATGCTGAAGCAGGGAACAGAGCGGGGAACCAGACAGATATAGGGGCTATAATAACAGAGGGGATTGAGGACAGATGAGTCCAATGATAACTGAGGCGCGTGCGTAATGATGGGGAGCCTGCCGCCCGAGAGCGCCAGGGAGGGGAAGCGGAAACAGGCGTGAGAGCTAGACAAATCAGGGAGATTGTAAAATTAAAATAATTATGCATTGAGGAGTATTTTTGTCATGGCATAGGACCGCCATTGATTTTGTTATAATGTTTGAGCCACTCAGATAGAATAAGCCAAGATGTGAATAACTGCAGACAATTTGCTTTAAATGGACATATTTTCTCTCAGCCTCATGGCAAAATGTGTAGAATTGCAGAAAATTAGCATTAAAACGGCAAAATGTTATCTCCACCACATGGCAAAATGTGTAGAATTGCCAGAGATTAACTTTAAAACATCAACATTTTTATCGCTGCGGCAAACAGGAGGGCCTCTAAAATGTTGGGTCGCCGACAGCACCATTAGCCACGCCTAGGACTGGGCGATATGGCCAAAATATCATATCATAGTCGGTATGACGGTATTTGACGGTATATTGTGTTTTTGAATAATACAACTCAATGCATGACCCTAGGATTGCAACACATACAGTGCATTCGGAAAGTATTCAGACCCGTACCCTTTTTCCACATTTTGTTACATTACAGCCTTATTCTAAAAGTGATTAAATATACATTTCCCCTCATCAATCTACACACAATACCCAATACCCCATAACGACAAAGAGAAAACAGGTTTTTGGAATTTTCTGCAAATTTATTACGAATTAAAAACTTAAATAGCTTATTTACATACAGTTGAAGTCAGAAGTTTGCATAGACCTTAACCTATTACATTTAAACTCAGTTTATCAGAATTCCCAACATTTAATTCTAGTAAAAATTCCCTGTCTTTGTCAGAGTCGTGTGTATAGGTGGCAGGGAAGTCAGGCGCAGGAGAATCAAACTGAGTGTAATGGAGTATTTAATAACAATAAACAAAACATACTCCAAACACTAAATGTAACAATAAATAAAGTGGGTACGAGGACCCTGTCGCGCACCAATGCAGAAACCAACACAACACTGAATAAAAAAACCATCTCTGACAAAGACATGACGGGAAACAGAGGGTTAAATACACAACAGGTAATGAATGGGATTGAAACCAGGTGTGTAGGAAGACAAGACAAAACCAATGGAAAATGAAAAAATGGATCAATGATGGCTAGAAGACCGATGACGTTGACCGCCGAGCACCGCCCGAACAAGGAGAGGCTTTGATTTCGGGAGAAGTCGTGACAGTCTTAGGTCAGTTAGGATCACCAATTTATTTTAAGAATGTGAAATGTCAGAATAATAGTAGAGAGAATTTTTTTATTTCAGCTTTTATTTCTTTCATCATATTCCCAGTGGGTCAGAAGTTTACATATACTAAATTAGTATTTGGTAGCATTGTCTTTACATTGTTTAACTTGAGTCAAATGTTTTGGGTAGCCTTCCACAAGCTTCCCACACTAAGTTGGGTGAATTTTGGCCCATTCCTCCTGATAGAGCTGGTGTAACTGAGTCAGGTTTGTAGGCCTCCTTGCTCGCACACGCTTTTTCAGTTCTGCCCACACATTTTCTATAGGATTGAGGTCAGGGCTTTGTAATGGCCACTCCAATACCTTGACTTTGTTGTCCTTAAGCCATTTTGCCACAACTTTGGAAGTATGCTTGGGGTCATTGTCCATTTGGAAGACCCATTTAAGACCAAGCTTTAACTTCCTGACTGATGTCTTGAGATGTTACTTCAATATATCCACGTAATTTTCCTGCCTCATGATGCCATCTATTTTGTGAAGTGCACCTGTCCCTCCGACAGCAAAGCAACCCCACAACATGATGCTGCAACCCCCGTGCTTCACAGTTGGGATGGTGTTCTTCGGATTGCAAGCCTCCCCCTTTTTCCTCCAAACATAACGATGGTCATTATGGCCAAACAGTTCTATTTTTCTTTCATCAGACCATAGGACATTTCTCCAAAAAGTACGACCTTTGTCCCCATGTGCAGTTGCAAACTGTAGTCTGGCTTTTTTATAGCAGTTTTGGAGCAGTGGCTTCTTCCTTGCTTAGCGGCCTTTCAGGTTATGTTGATATAGGACTCGTTGTACTGTGGATATATATACTGTTGTACCCGTTTCCTCAAGCATCTTCACAAGGTCCTTTGCTGTTGTTCTGGGATTGATTTGCACTTTTCGCACCAAAGTACGTTCATCATTAGGAGACAGAACGCGTTTCCTTCCTGAGCGGTATGACGACTGCGTGGTCCCATGGTGATTATACTTGCGTACTATTGGTTGTATAGATGAACGTCTTGGCTGATTTATTTAGATTTAGATTTAACCATGCTGTCAAGCACAGAGTCACTGAGTTTGAAGGTGGACTTTGAAATACATCCACAGGTACACCTCCAATTAACTCAAATTATGTAAATTAGCCTATCAGAAGCTTCTAAACCATGACATAATTTTCAGGAATTTTCCAAGCTGATTAAAGGCACAGTCAATTTAGTGTATGTACATGTCTGACCCACTGCAATTGTGATACAGTGAATTATAAGTGAAATAATCTGTCTGTAAACAATTGTTGGAAAAATTACTTGTGTCATGCACAAAGTAGATGTCCTCACCGACTTGCCAAAACTATAGTTTGTTAACAATAAATTTGTGGAGTGGTTGCAAAACAAGTTTTAATGACTCCAACCTAAGTGTATGTAAACTTCCAACTTCAACTATAAGTATTCCGACCCTTTGCTATGAGACTCAAAATTGAGCTCAGGTGCATCCTGTTTCCATTGATCATTCTTGAGATGTTTCTACAACTTGATTGGAGTACACCTGTGGTAAATTCAATTGATTGGACTTGATTTGGAAAAGCACACAGTTGACTGTGCATGTCATAGCAAAACCATGAGGTTGAAGGAATTGTCCATAGAGCTCTAAGACAGACTCTTATGGCCTGAATGCCAAGCGTAATATCTGGAGGAAACCTGGCACCATCCCTAAAGGGAAGCATGGTGGTGGCAGCATCATGCTGTGGGGATCTTTTTCAGTGAGACTTGTTAGGATCGAGGAAAAGATGAACAGAGCAAAGTACAGAGAGATCCTTGATGACAACCTGCTCCAGAAAGCTCTGGACCTCAGAATGGGGCGAAGGTTCACCTTCCAACAGGACAACGACTCTAAGCCCACAGCCAAGACAGTGCAGGATTGGCTTCTGGACAAGTCTCTGAATATCCTTGAGTGGCCCAGCCAGAGCCCGGACTTGGAAACCGATCGAACATATCTGGAGAGACCTGAAAATAGCTGTGTTGCGATGCTCCCAATCCAACCTGACAGAGCTTGAGAGTATCTGCAGAAATGAATGGCAGAAACTCCAAGTACAGGTGTTGCCAAGCTTGTAGCGTCATATCCAAGAAGACTCTAGGCGTAAATCGCTGCCAAAGGTGCTTTAACAAAGTTGAGTAAAAGGTCTGAGTACTTTTGAAAATGTGATATTTGAGTTTTGAACAAATGTGCAAAAATGTCTAAAAACATGTTTTTGCTTTGTCATTATGGGGTATTGTGTGTAGATTAATGAGAAAAAAAACAATGTTTTGATCTATTTTATAATAAGTCTGCAACATAACAAAATGTGGAAAAAGTCTAGCTGTTTGAATACTTTACGAATGCATTGTGCATTCTGTATTAGCACACACACACAAAGGGGTAGTCTGTAGCCTGTCGGAAAACTTACAGCAAAATGAGGCACACACACACACAGACTTGTAGCATTGGGATGTGTGAAACACACTCCTCAGCCTGAAATGTACCCTCTTGCATTGGTGAATAGGTGGCTTTTTGCATGGCATGACTGGTCAAATGCTTTCAGGAGGTCATGTGTGCCAGCAAGGCAGAGGTCCTGTGTTCGAGCCTCCGTGTGAGCCGAATCAGGAGGAAGCGGCACTTGCTAAGCAAATCAAATCAAATGTATTTATAATGCCCTTCAGCTGATATATCAAAGTGCTGTACAGAAACCCAGCCTAAAACCCCAAACAGTAAGCAATGCAGGCATAGAAGCAAGCAGCTTGACGTCTGTTACACAAGCACACACGCCCTGTGATCAGGAGTCGTATGCCACCAGTTACTTCATTGGAGGACGAAAGTGACAGAGTGGTTGTCGTGGAAAACGAGCCCCTGCGGTTCCCTAATTGCAGTGGAGAGGGTGTGTCTGCTAACGAGCAAATAAGAGTGCGTTTGTCACGTCTACCCCCGCTCCCCCTCTCCGGAGCTCGACGTCGCCGGTTTACTAATCACTGGTTCTCTCACTCATCATTACGCACACCTGGCAACATCGTTACGCGCACCTGCGCCTCATTATGTGCCTCACCTGGACTCACTTCACTGATTACCTCCCCTATATCTGTCACTCCCTTTGGTTCATTCCCCAGGGATGATTAGTTATGTCTTTCATTTCCAGACGCCACTCTTGGTTTGTATCGTTCCATGTTTATTGTATTATTAAACTCACTCCCCTGCACTTGCTTCTCGACTCCCAGCACCTCCGTTACAGTGTTATTACTCCTCTCTCCTTTTTGAGTTTGGATATCTGTAGATGCTCATGTTCAAGCTAAAACAAACCATTTAACCTCAGGCCTGGAGAAAGTGGTAGCCCCAGGTCCCATGATTGCTAAATTCACACTCTACTCAATCTACCTTCACTATTAGTTAAGTCGACGCCCTTAACACTGTACACTTTCATTAACTCTCCACCCTAATTCTCCAACCTACTAACTCTGCACCCTCTGTCTTCACCCTGACGCTGCAGCTCTCTTACTCTACGTCTTAACTCTACACCTAACTCTGCACCCTCTGTCTTCACCCTGACGCTGCAGCTCTCTTACTCTACGTCTTAACTCTCCACCTAACTCTGCACCCGCTGTCTTCACCCTGACGCTGTAGATCTCTTACTCTACGTCTTAACTCTACACCTAACTCTGCACCCTCTGTCTTCACCCTGACGCTGCAGCTCTCTTACTCTACGTCTTAACTCTCCACCTAACTCTGCACCCTCTGTCTTCACCCTGACGCTGCAGCTCTCTTACTCTACGTCTTAACTCTCCACCTAACTCTGCACCCTCTGTCTTCACCCTGACGCTGCAGCTCTCTTACTCTACGTCTTAACTCTCCACCTAACTCTGCACCCTCTGTCTTCACCCTGACGCTGTAGATCTCTTACTCTACGTCTTAACTCTACACCTAACTCTGCACCCTCTGTCTTCACCCTGACGCTGCAGCTCTCTTAATCTACGTCTTAACTCTACATCCAAACTCTGCACCCTATTTCCCCATCCTAGCTGGCCCTCCCCTGCTGTGAGCTGTGACTGTCTGCAGGAGTTTTCTCGGGCTTCAGTCGGTCCAGGAGGGATTGGGAAGTTTTACAGCTTCCTTGAAGCCAGTAAAAAAAAAAATCCTGAATCTTGGTTTTCGTCTATCTCCTCTATGCACTTTCTGCCATGGTTGGTGAATCCACCCAAATCAAACTGACTGGGAGATGAAAGCGTGCACTATGCAGAGCTCTGGGATTCTTCCATGTGGATCAGTATGGTCAGGGGGGAGTTCAGAAGGGGGGTGTGCAACTGCAACTCAATATTTGGAAGGTGTTCTTAATGTTTTGTATATATATATATATATATATATATATATATATATATATATGCATAGCACTGCTATGCTGTAGAGATTTGCTGGTACACCCATTTCAGGTAAGCAGGCTTCTGTCAAATTGAACAGTGTGAGTTGGCAGACAGTGCATTCGGAAAGTATTCAGACCTCTTGAATTTTTCCACATTTTGTTACGTTATTAAAGCCTTATTCTAAATTGATTTAAAAAAAATAGTTATCAATCTTCAAACGATACCCTGTAATTTTCGCAAATGTATTACAAATAAATACACAAATATCACATTTACATAAGTCTTCAGACCCTTTCCTCAGTACATTGTTGAGGAACCTTTGGCAGCGACTACAGCCTCGAGTCTTCTTGGGTATGACGCAACAAGCTTGGCATGCCTGTATTTGGGGAGTTTCTCCCATTCTTCTTTGCAGATCCTCTCAAACTCTGTCAGGTTATATGGGGAGTGCTGCTGCACAGCTATTTTCAGGTCTCTCCAAAGATATTAGATCGGGTTCAAGTCTGGGCTCTGGCTGGGCCACTCAAGGACATTCAGAGACTTGTCCCGAAGCCACTCCTGCATTGTCTTGGCTGAGTGCTTAGGATCGTTGTCCTGTTGGAATGGGACCCAGTCTGTGGTACTGAGCGCTCGGGAGCAGGTTTTCATCAAGGATCTCTCTGTACTTTGCTTCATTCATCTTTCCCTCGAGCCTGACTAGTCCCCCAATCCCTGCCACTGAAAAACATCCCCACAGCATGATGCTGCCACCACCATGCATCACCGTAGTCATGGTGACAGGTTACCTCTAGAATTGACTCTTGGCATTCAGGCCAAACAGTTGAATCTTGGTTTAATCAGACCAGAGAATATTGTTTCTCATGGTCAGAGTCCTTTACGTGCCATTTGGCAAACTCCAAGCTGGCTGTCATGTGTTTTGTACTGAGGAGTGGTTTTGGTCTGGTCATTCTACCATAAAGGCCTGATAAAGGCCTGATGGGACCTTCAATGCTGCAGAATTCTATTGGTACCCTTTCCGAGATGTGTGCTTTGACACAATTCTTTCTCTGAGCTCTAAGGACAATTCCTTCAAACCGCATGGTTTGGTTTTTGCTCTGACATGCACTGTCAACTGTGAGACCTTATATAGACAGGTGTGTGCCTTTCCAAATCATGTCCAATCAATTGAATTTACCGCAGGTGGACTCCAATCAAGTCGTAGAATCATCTCAAGGATGTTCAATGGAAACAGGAATCACCTAAGCTCAATTTCAAGTCTCATAGCAAAGGGTCTGAATACCTATATAAAAAAAGTTAATTCTGTTTTTCATTCTTAATAAATGAGCAAAAATGTCTAAACACCTGTTTTTGCTTTGTCATCATGGGGTATTGTGTGTAGATTGATGAGGAAAGCAATTAATTCCATACATTTTAGAATAAGGCTGTAACGTAACAAAATGTGTAAAAAGGGAAGAGCTTTGATTACTTTCTGAATGCGCTGTATGTTTCACATTTGAATGTGTGAAAAGTTTTCATCACAGATACCATTATGAACTGCTTTGAGCATGGATAAAGAATCATCAAATATAGCATACTGTATATCTTAGATACTGTACATCTTAGATACTGTACATCTTAGATACTGTACATCTTAGATACTGTACATCTTAGATACTGTACATCTTAGATACTGGATATCTTAGATACTGTACCTCTTAGATGTTCTCTATTCAAGTTTCAAGTTTTAATGTCACATGCACAAGCACAGTGAAATGCCTTTCTTGTCAACTCTCAACCCAACAATGCAGTAATCACTAACAATGTAATACTAAACATAACACAAGGTAGAACAAAAACACACGAGAAATAGAAATATGAACACGAGACAGTAAGTAAGCATACTATATACAGAATCAGTCAATTCCAGTACCAAATTTACAGTGTGCAGGGATACTGCGGTGATAGAAGTAGATACTACAGTTGAAATCGGAAGTTTACATACACTTTGGTTGGAGTCATTAAAACTCGTTTTTCAACCACTCCACAAATTTCTTGTTAACAAACTATAGTTTTGACAAGTCGGTTAGGACATCTACTCTGAGCATGACACGAGTCATTTTTCCAACAATTGTTTACAGACCGATTATTTCACTTGTTTCACTGTATCACAGTTCCAGTGGGTCAGACATTTACATACACTAAGTTGACTGTGCCTTTAAACAGCTTGGAAAATTCCAGACAATTATGTCATGGCTTTAGAAGCTTCTGATAGGCAAATTGACATCATTTGAGTCAATTGGAGGTGTACCTGTGGATGTATTTCAAGGCCTACCTTCAAACTCAGTGCCTCTTTGCTTGGCATCATGGGAAAATCAAAAGAAATCAGCCAAGACCTCAGAAAAAAAATGGTAGACCTCCACAAGTCTGGTTCGTCCTTGGGAGCAATTTCCAAACGCCTGAATGTACCACATTCATCTGTATAAACAATAGTATGCAAGTATAAACACCATGGGACCACATCGCCGTCATACCGCTCAGGAAGGAGATCCGTTTTGTCTCCTAGAGATGAATGTACTTTGGTGTGAAAAGTGCAAATCAATCCCAGAACAACAGCAAAGGACCTTGTGAAAATGCTGGAGGAAACGGGTATAAAAGTATCTATGTCCACAGTAAAACGAGTCCAATATCGATATAACCTGAAAGACAGCTCAGCAAGGAAGAAGCCACTGCTCCAAAACCGTCATAAAAACTTCAGACTACAGTTTACATCTGGACAAAGATTGTACTTTTGGGAGAAATGTCCTCTGGTCTGATGAAACAAAAATAGAAATGTTTGGTCAAAATGACCGTCGTTGTGTTTGGAGGAAAAAGGGGGAGGCTTTGCAAGCCAAAGAACAGCATCCCAACTGTGAAGCACGGGGGTAGCAGCATCATGTTGTGGGGGTTGCTTTGCTGCAGGAGGGACTGGTGCACTTCACAAAATAGATGGCATCATGAAGCAGGAAAATGATGTGGATATATTGAAGCAACATCTCAAGACATCAGTCAGGAAGTTAAAGCTTGGTCGCAAATGGGTCTTCCAAATGAACAATGACCCCAAGCATACTTCCAAAGTTGTGGCAAAATGGCTTAAGAACAACAAAGTCAAGGTATTGGAGTGGCCATCACAAAGCCCTGACCTCAATCCCATAGGCAATTTGTGGGCAGAACTGAAAAAGTGTGTGCGAGCAAGGAGGCCTACACACCTGACTCAGTTACACCAGCTCTGTCAGGAGGAAAGTGGTGATCCTAACTGACCTAAAACAGGGGATTTTAACTAGGATTAAATGTCATGAATTGTGAAAAACTAGAGTTTAAATGTATTTGTCTAAGGTGTATGTAAACTTCTGACTTCAACAGTATATGTATAGGAGTAAGGTGACTTGGCATCAGGATATATGATAAACAGAGTAGCAGCAGTGTATATGATGATTGTGTCTCTCTCTCGCTCTTTGTCTTTCTCTCTCTCTCTCTCTCTCTCTCTCTGAGAATCTCTTGCAGACTTTATAATGTTCCTCTGTAGGATTCGAAATCTGCCTAAATCTCACTCTGACTCACTCTGTAAAAGCCACCCGTTTCTGGAAATGTACTATCGACCACAACAGAATCTCAATGTGAAAATCAAACCAAAGGAGCAATACAAAATAATGTTTGAAGTGTGTTCAGTTGAATGTTTCTTTTCCCCCGGCTTCATTTCACTCACCCACATGCACACAGCAGTGGTGGTCGGTAATGTTTAGAGGATGTTTTTTTTATGAGCATGGATATCATATCAAATAGTCTGTGTAGACATTTTGTTGACTATTTAGTTATCTATTTATCAGTCTTGTGGCTTAGAGATCGGAGCTGTAAAGGAGCCTGTTGGTGTCACCATTACCGCTTTCCGTGTGGAAGCAGAGAGAACATTCTGTGGATTGGGTGGCTGGAGTCTTTAACGATGTTCTGGGCCTTCCTTTCACACCGCCTGATATAGAAGTCCCCGATGGCAGGGAGCTTGGCCAAGTGATGGACTTGGCTGTCTGCGCCACCCTCTGTAGCGCCACGTTTTTGAGAGCGGTGCTATTGCCATGCCAAGTAGTGATGCAGCCAGTCAAGATGCTCTCTACGGTACCAGCTGTATACGTTGTTGAGGATTTGAGGGCCCATGCCAAACCTTTTCAACCTCCTGAGGGGGAAGAGGCATTGTTGCTCCATTTTCACAACTGTGCGTGTGTCGACTGTTTTAAGTCCTTATTGATTTGGACACAGAGAAACTTGAAGCTTTCGATCTCCTCCACTACAGACCCGTTGATGTGGATGGGGCGTGCTCCCCCCCCCCCTACTCTCTGATTCTGGTGACAATTTCTCCATGGAGTGAATCACGGGTACTTACGACGCAGAGTAAGCAGTCATGATCTGATTTGCCAAATTGTGGATGAGGGAGGGCCTTGCTTGCTTGTGGGCAGAATAACACTGGTCTAGGAATTTATTGTGCCTATTGGCGAAGGAGACGTGTTGACAGAAGTTGGGCATCACTTGTCTTTGTGACGTGGAATTAAAATTGCAGGCAACCAGAAAAGCAACACTCCACTGTCCTGTCCGCACGGCGAATAGAGAATCCATTGAGTTGGAAAGCTATGGGGGGCAAATCAGAGAAAATTGCAGTTATGAGAGTCCCGTTGATGGAAAATCCACAAGTTGGGCATCACTTGTCTTCATAGGCTGGTAACTCTAATGAACTTATCCTCTGCAGCAGAGGTAACTCTGGGTATTCCTTTCCTGTGGTGGTCCTGATGAGAGTCAGTTTCATCATAGCGCTGGATGGTTTTTGCGGCTTTCAAACTTCTTGCATTATTTCGTATTGACTGACCTTCATGTCTTATTAAAATAATGATGTTGTTTCTTTTTCTTATTTGAGTTGTTCTTGCCATAATATAGACTTGTTTTTTTAACCAAATAGGGCTGTCTTCTGTCTACCACCCCTACCTTGTCACAACACCACTGATTGGCTCAAACGCATTAAGAAGGAAAAAGGAACATTAACTTTTAACAAGGCACACCTGTTAATTGAAATGCATTTCAGGTGATTACCTCATGAAGCTGGTTGAGAGAATGCCAAGAGTGTGCTAAGCTGTCAACATAGAAAAGGGTGGCTACTTTGAAGAATCTCAAATATAAAATATGCTTTGATTTGTTTAACACTTTTTTGTTACGACATGATTCCTTATGTGTTTTTTCATAGTTTTTATGTCTTCACTATTATTCCACAATGTAGAAAATATAAAAAAGAAAGAAAGACCTTGGAATGAGTAGGTGTGTCCAAACTTTTGACTGGTACTGTATAATTCCTGTTCGCAACTATCTGCACGCTCTCCTCCTCTCACCTTTTCCCTTCGCTTGTGGACTTCAGTGCGCAACACTTCAGCTGCAAGGTGAAAAAACCTTTCCAAGCCAAACCTTCATATCATGACCGCTAACCACTACACGCAGCATACATCGTGTTCACATCATAGTCAACATACCTACTAGAACTAACGCGTTAGTAAACCCGCTATAATCATGCAGTACAGTGTACAGTCAGAAAGCAGTTTAGCAGTTAACCGACGGGCCTCTGGGGTGATAAATTAATAAAACCAAAAGCTTACCTTGACTTGGAAGAGTTCCAGTGTTGGATAGCCATAGCCAGCTAGCTAACATAGCATCCCTCTCTGTTTGAGCCGGTTGTTTGAGTAGGCTAAACTAGCTAGCTGCATTTGTAAAGTGAAAGTTTAAAAAAAATCGATACAACCCAATAGCTCCCTCTCAATTTTGGAATAAATTAATTTGTTAAATACTGTTCAACTATTGTCTTTCTCTCTCTTGGAGTCAACTACTCACCACATTTTATGCACTGCAGTGCTAGCTAGCTGTAGCTTATGCTTTCAGTACTAGACTCATTCTCTAATCCTTTGATTGGGTGGACAACATGTCAGTTCATGCTGCTAGAACTCTGATAGGTTGGAGGACGTCCTCCGGAAGTTGTCATAATTACTGGGTAAGTCTTTTGAAGGGGGTGAGAACCATGAGCCTTCTAGGTTTTGTATTGAAGTCAATGTACCCAGAGGAGGACAGAAGCTAGCTGTCCTCCGGCTACACCGTGGTGCTACCCTACAGACTGCTTATGAGGCTACTACAGACCTTCATTGAAAAACAGTGTGTTTTATTTGGTGACACGTGAATATATTTAGTATAGTTTTATCTAAAAAGGATAATTTAGTTAATGTTCACTATTTTATTTAGATGTGTCACGCCATGACCCGAGGTTTCTTTGTTTTCTTTATATTTTTGGTTAGGTCAGGGTGTGACATGGGTGATTATATGTTTTGTCCTGTCTAGGGGTTTTGTATGTGTTGGCACCAGTCTAGGGGTTTTTGTATGTCTATGGTTGCCTAGATTGGTTCTCAATTAGAGGCAGCTGTTTATCGTTGTCTCTGATTGGGAAGCATATTTAGACAGCCATATGCTTTGGGTATTTTGTGGGTGATTGTTTCCTGTGTCAGTGTTTATGCCACACGGGACTGTTTCGTTTCCATTCACTTTGTTATTTTGTATTTTTCTGTCATGTTCAGTTTTATGCTATTAAAACATGGACACTTACCACGCTGCGTACTGGTCCAATCCTTGCTACTACTCTTCAGACGAAGAGGATGATATCCGTGACAAGATGAAATTCACTGAGTAGAATGGTCATCCCTTTCCTCCTCTGTGGAGCCTCCACTGGCACACATATGCCTACATATGCCTACTGATGTCATACCCTGATCTGTTTCACCTTGCTTTGTGATTGTCTCCACCCCCTCCAGGTGTCACCCATCTTCCCCATTAACCCCTGTGTATTTATACCTGTGTTTTCCGTCTGTCTGTGCCAGTTTGTCTTGATTGTTCAAGCCAACCAGCATTTTGTCTCAGCTCCTGCTTTTCTCCCAGTCTCTCTTTTCTCACCTTCCTGGTTTTGACCCTTGCCTGTCCTGTCTCTGAGCCCGCCTGCCTGACCACTCTGTCTGCCCCTGAGCCTGCCTTCCGTCCTGTACCTTTGCCCTTCCTCTGGATAACCAACGTCTGCCTGACCGGACCCTGAGCCTGCCTGCCGTCCTGTACCTTTCCCCCTCTTCTCTGGTCTATTGACCCCTACCTGCCTTGACCTGTCTATTTGCCTGCCCCTTTGGGATTATTGGTTATCCGATGTGGTCTGCATCTGGGTCTTACCTTCATGTCTGATAACTCACACACATCTACTGGTGCATTTATCTAATTCAATGATTTCCCTATGGAACCAAATCTCATTCATTTGACCCCTCACCTTTACATTGTAATAACATCTGTCCCACACATACGCTTACAGTTGACACCCCTGATCATGCTTTGTCAATCTCATCAGGTGTGACTAGGCAGTGCATGTACGCATGCACATACATGTGATCGACCTGATGTTCAAGTAATGGGTAGGACAGACGTGTTTCCTGGCGTTAGAGAGAGGGGGAGAGAACATTTTTCAGATGGAGCGATAGCAAGGTGTGATAAGCTACTCTGGCAGTAGAAGATTGGGTTCACATCAAATCAGTTTTGTGATGGTTTGGAGAATATTCCACCAAACTTGCACAGAACATTACCATACATTTTGGTGACACTTAACTCTTCTAAATGCAAAGATGCAGTGAGCCAAGTAATCATAACACCCAGCGACCCTCACTCTCTCAGCGGACAACTGTATGTTTTAAACATTGGAACGTTTAAGAATAAAACCCCATCAAAAACTTCCCAGCTAACAACCAACGTTCCCACAACTTGAGAGAACGTTGGAGATGTTTAGTCTCGTTAAGTCGTTACCTAACGTTTTCAAAGGAATGTTCCAGTGACGTGCAAGGACGGTTTCCAAGAGACCATCCCCTTAATGTCAGAACAGAACATACCCAGAACCTGGTTGCCGTGTTCTCAGAATATTCAATATTAACATTCTAGACACATTTCACGGGAACAATGGAAGAACATTTATGATGAGAGAGAAACTATTATTCAAATGGAGAGAAAAGATGATAACAGGGTGTGATAAGCTTTTCTGGCAGGAGAAGATTGGGTTCACATCAAATCACATTTCGTGCGCCTGCTCCCCTCTCACCCCTACTTATCCCTCCATGATTCCATCCCATCTCTCCTCTCCTCTGGCTGTGTCATATTAGAACGTTGAGCTCCAGGCTGTGTCACTCCCAGGGGAAGGAGCTAAGATGATTTTGAAGGAGCTAAGATGATTTCCCATCCTAGAGGTCTCCAACTGGGGCTCAGATACCCATCAACCAGCCTGTGTGGAGCTCTGGTACTGAGAGAGCATTACTAAGAGAGAGAAATAGGGAGAAGGAGAGAGAGAGAGGGGGAAAGGAGAGAGGGGAGGAAGACAGAGGAGAGAAGAGACAATAGAGACTGTCCTTCAGATCGATGACGTTGCAGCTAATAAAAAAACACAAATCATTTCTGAAGTCTTTTTAATGTCACTGAGAGAAAACGGTTGTTGTGGATGTTGTGTTGATGAGCAGAGATCAGGATGTGTGTGTGTGTGTGTGTTGAGATGATGGTTGGCTGCAGGAGTCCTGTCTGCTTGATTTCACACTCACAGCTGCAGGTGTTTCTGAGGGCTCTAAGCTGCGACGAGCAAGCGAGCAATTGCGCTCGTCACACACGCACACACGCACAAAGGCACGCATGCACACACGATCATTTTGAAAACATTAAATGCGCTATTCATTATGTGGGTTGAATGCTGTAACAACACAGAATAAACACTATGAATAACAATTATTTGATGGTAGTGATTACTGCTTATCACTTATAAAACAATTCGTTCACATTAATAATATATTACATTTTTTTTATTTAAAGACTTTATTATTTCATTCCAAGTCATCATCTCATCTCTATAGAGCTTCTGCCTATGCACTATTTTAGGAGTTCTTCAAAGTAAATAAGCCATACCTTTATGACTGCCTAAGGAATACCAATTATCAATCATTTTGGCCATGTATTTTCAGGTAGAGATACCTCATGAAGCAACTGCTCTCTATCCCTCTTGATCACGCATTTTTCTGTCTCTTTTATGTAGCAGGCATAAAAGAAACATAGACCGGACAAGTAGGCGGGCAATGGATTATGGTCATTGTAGTTAATTACTGTGTTTTCTGCGCTAAACTCTGTTGAATATTGGACTGTTAGAAACTACAACTCTCTACCACATTGCACGGTTCGGGCTTGATCTGATTCATCTCTAGAGAAACTGTGAAAAGTGCACATTGAGCTCATTATCTAATTGTCAGTCAATTAGTTAAAAAATGAAAAATAACCAAAATGTTGGTTAATTGCTCAGCACTAATGGCCAGTTTGTTTCATGTATGAATAGGACTTGGAGATGATTGAGAATGTGTGTGTTATTTCTGTACCCTGATATGACATCACCCATCGCTGATATGGCCCTGTGTGTGTGTGCTGTTCGTCTCCCACCTTCATCCAAAGTAGTGGCTGATGTCACAGAGCGGACGCACACACACACACACACACACACACACACACACACACACACACACACACACACACACACACACACACACACACACACACACACACACACACACACACACACACACACACACACACACACACACACACACACACACACACACACACACACACACACACACACACACACACACACACACACACACCCTCACGCCATCTGGCCTCTGATGAGATAAATCATCCTCTGTGTGAGTCAGTCAAAAGATCAAACCATTATAATCTGTTGAAATGATCTCTTAAAGTCTGACTATTACTGTGGCTTGTCTCTGTTAAAGCCTTTGCAGACTGTACAATTTCGGCCATGTTATGCCTGGATTTTGCTGTCCAAGACAAGATGTCCATGTCGTGGGCAAATTCTTGGTTGTAAACGATTGTCGGATATCTTGGCTCGTTCAGTGTAACAGGGTTTAGGTCCGCCGATTAAGTACCACCAGGTGTCGTCGTAGGCTCAGACGAAGTTCCGGTCGTGTCAGAATTTTTTGGCCTTTATCATGTAGTGTGGCTGGTGTTACAAGCTGATCCCGGTGACTGACCAATAGGAACACAGCCGGTACTGAGTATGCACACAATAACACGATTATTGTGAATGGTCAGATTAATATAATAGTTCAATTTAAACATTACTAACATGCTGTGCAAGAAGAACGATTTCACTAATAACCTTGTTTACATGACACATCTGAAATCAGCCTGTTGCGATTTTGATAAATGCATAAAATCGCCAATCAAAATAAACGTTCCACCACAGAAGCCATGTTATTTTGGGGAAGCCTTCTTTGATTCTGAGTTCGGACATACAATGAGTGTACAAGAAATTAGGAACACCTGCTCTTTCCATGAATCCAGGTGAAGTCTATGATCCCTTATAGAATACCACAGTACGAGTCATAATACCCCAAAAAATCTAGTTGTCAAACAAGGAAATGGTTCCAATTGTTTTCCACCATTCATTTTTCCCATGGGGGATTTTAGAAACACTTTAAGCAAGGGCTGTGTTTCTTGTAGGCTTGCCCTGACATGACATTTTGATAACTGTGTAAATCTCTCAAGGAAAAGGTGATTTTTATCAATATATTTGTCTGTATTTACCCCACCAAAAATGCACAGAATATGGTCGCCATGTTCTCAAAATATAAGATATGACTAGTGTAACTTGCTCTCTTTTACTCTCTCTCTCTCTCTATTTCTCTCTCTCGTTCTCTACAGACTTTCAAATGTTCCTCTGCCTGACTCTCACTCGGACTCAGTCTGAAATAATGGGTGTCTATCGACCACAACAGAATCTCAAACTTAAAATCAAGTTCCCGACCTGTTCCCGGGGATGTTCCTAAAGACATGGTCCCGAATAAATGTTGTCAAGCCCATACATTTCTTTGTCTGTGGGCCAGGTTAGGGACACCCCACATACACAAACAGTGTTTCAACACAAAGCTTTTTCAACTTACATATTTGACACAATTTGACATACATCAGGAATGGGTAACTTTGATGGGGGGTGGGGGCCACAAAAATATCTGAACTCATCATGAGGGGCCACAGTTGCTCATGGGTCTGCGTACCCACATGTGTGCACCCCTGACTTAATTTATTGATTTGAGGGTCTTCAAAAGAGGGACAGCGGGCTGCATTGCTGAAACAAGTCACTCAAATCAATAATGAGAGAATATTTAGAGTAACGGATAACGGAAACAGACATGGTGGCATAGCAGGAAGACCGGAATGCCGTGACCCAAGAGGTTTTTGCGTTCAAATCCCAGTTGAGGACATGTTGAATAATATTTCCTGTACAAATTAACATGCACTATGTAACCAGGTGTGTCAAATATGTAAGTTGAAAGCATTGTATGTTAAGAGCGTGTGGTTGTCTCTAATGTTGCCACAGACCAAAATCTGTAAATAGACGATCTGTTTAACAATCAGGGCCTTGATGGCCTCGGCAAAAGTAACAAGGGGTGGTATGCAAAGAAACACATTTTATGGTGGAAAACGTTTCTTTGGGACCATCAGGGGACATCCTATAAACGTCTTAAACTGCCCCGGAGCAAGCTGGGAACTAGACAAAACAGAAGGCCCTATGTTTTGCACGTCATTGGTTACAGGAATGGTCTTGCAGAGTTCCAATGAATCGTGTCCAGAACCTTAATATAGATTATTCTGAGAACATGGTAACCACTTCCTGGGTAAGTACTGTTTGACATGAACGGAATGGTCTCTTGGAAACCGTCCTTGAACATCACTGGAACATTCCCGTGAAGACATTAAGTAATGACTGAATGACACTCTTAAATGGAACATTCTAGAAAGATGTGGGAACATTTGTTGTTAGCTGGGATCTTTGTGTCTCGCTCGCTCTCTCCCACCCTGTTTCCCTCCGCCCCTCTCTCTCTCTGTATTTCTCTCTCAGTATGCAATCCATCTCGGAGAATCAGAAACTCATTATCAAAGTAAATTGCGAACAATTGTGAACAAAGGCAGCTCTACAATCTGCTTGTTTCATTTCTCCTAAAGGGTCTCTTTTTTGTTAGCATAGGCAGCACTTATTCTGAACAATGTGTAAACTCAGATTGCACAGTGAAAGGTGCTTCACTGGAACTTATATATAATATTAGCAATGATCCCCCCCCCCCCCAAAAAAAAAAAATGATGTGGCCCCCATAGAGACGTGAGGCATCGTGTCCATACAGACACCTCAAAGAGTGAGTAGAGGCCTGTTGAGCACTGACACACGCACACTGATTCCCACTTACTCATGGTAGACAGGAACTCTACTTACATCTGTCTCAATGTAGCGTTTGTATAAGACAGCTGTGGTTCAGCTGGGCTTGAACCAGCATCCCCAGGAGTAGGGCAACCAAACCTGGCCTATAAAGGTGTAGACCTCTGGTCAGGGTTTGTAGTGTACCCAAATGTATTTAGGTGAGAGAGTGGCTAGCTGACAGGTTGACATGATACCAAGGGAATGTGTCCCACAGGAGGGGATTGATCTGAGAGGAGAGGTGAGGGGCGTTCTGTCCTTTTACACTTGATAAATATGGACCTACCTGCTCCTTTTACTGACAGGAATTCAATTTTCTGGCAACAGCTCTGGTGAACATTCCTGCGGTCAGCATGGCAATTGCACGCTCCCTCAAAACTTGAGACATCTTTGGCATTGTGTAGCATGATAAAACGGCACATCATAGAGTGGCCTTTTATTATCCCCAGCACAAGATTCACCTGTGTAATGACAATGTTCAACCAGCTCCTTGAAATGCCAAACCTGTCAGGTGGATTATCTTGGCAAAGAATGAATGCCCACTAACAGGAATGTAAGCAAATTTGCACCCAAATTTGCAAGCAACCATCAAGAGTTTAAGAGCGTTGCCACAATCATGACTAGCCATTTGGTGAAAATAAAAGTACAGTGCATTCGGAAAGTATTCAGATCCCTTTACTTTTTTTCACATTTTGTTACGTTACAGACTTATTCTAATGGGTTAAATTGTTTCTTCCTCATCAATCTACACACAATACCCCATGATGACAAATAAAAAATAGTTTTTTAGAATTGTTTTGCAAAAGTATTCAAATAAATAATTCCAATATCACATTTACGTAAGTATTGAGACCCTCTACTATGAGACTCGAAATTGAGCTCGGGTGCATTGTCTTTCCATGGATCATTCTTGAGATGCACCTTTGCCAGAGATTACAGTCTCGAGTCTTCTTGGGAATGACGCTACAAGCTTGACACACCTGTTCTTCTCTGCAGATGCTCTCAAGCTCTGTCAAGTTGGATGGGAAGCGTTGATGTACAGCTATTTATAGGGCTCTCCAGAGATTTTTTGATCGGTTTCAAGTCCGGTCTCTGGCTGGGCCACTCAAGGACATTCAGAGACTTGTCCCGAAGCAACTCCTGTGTTGTCTGGCTGTCTGCTTATGGTCGTTGTCCTGTAGGAAGATGAACCTTCACCCCATTCTGAGGTCCTGAGAGCTTTGGAGCAGGTTCTTATCAAGCATCTTTTTGTACTTTCCTTCGTTCATCTTTCCCTACGATCTTGACTAGTCTCCCAGTCCCTGCCACTGATAAACATCCCCACAGCATGATGCTGCCACCACCATGCTTCACCATAGGGATGGCCAGGTAATGAGTGGTGCCTGGTTTCATCTAGACGTAATACTTGGCATTCAGGCCAAAGTGTTCAATCTTAGATCGATCAGACCATCTTGTTTCTCATGGTTCTGAGAGTCCTTTAGGTGCCTTTTGGCAAACGTCCAAGCGGGCTACCATGTGCCTTTTACTGAGGAGTGGCTTCAATCTGGCCACTCTACCATAAAGGCCTGATTGGTGGAGTGCTGCAGAGATGGTTGTCCTTCTGGAAGGTTCTCCCATCTCCAAAGAGGAACTCTGAAGCTCTGTCAGAGTGACCATTGGGTTCTTGGTCACCTCCCTGACCAAGGCCCTTCTCCACCGATTGCTCAGTTTGGCAAGGCAGCCAGCTCCAGGAAGAGTCTTGGTGGTTCCAAGCTTCTTCCATTTAAGAACGTTATAGACCACTGTGTTCTTGGGGAGCTTCAATTATGCAGACATTTTTTGGTATCCTTCCGCAGATCTGTGCCTCAACACAATCCTATCTCATGGTTTCGTTTGGTTTTTGCTCTGACATGCACCGTCAACTGTGGGACCTTATATAGACAGGTGTGTGCCTTTCCAAATCATGTCCAATCAATTGAATTTATTACAGGTGGACTCCAATCAAGTTGTAGAGACATCAAGGATAATCAATGGAAACCGGATGCACCTGAGCTCAATTTGGAGTCTCATAGCAAAGGGTCTGAATACTTATGGAAATGTGTTTTTTATGTTGTGTTTTATTATAAATTTGCAAAAATGTCTAAAAACCTGTTTTCACTTTGACATTATGGGATATTGTGTGTAGATTGATGAGGATATATATTTTTTATAAAAAAAAAAAAAACTATTTCTGAATAAGGCTTTAACATAACAAAATATGGATAAAGTGAAGGGGTCTGAATACTTTCCCAATGCGCTATAAAAGCTTTGTCGCTGGCGATACCTTTTATATATAAAGAAAAGTTGTCGAGAAAACGTCTTGGTTGGTTTGAATGATGTATTGGTTCACTAAATGCTTTTTGGGGGGTGGGATTGTTTACTATACACTTTAAAGAGGTAAGATTTCAACTGTCTTCAAAGATGGGCTGGGACTATGCTGTCCTAGCTTCAGGGGGAAGCTGGCTCCGCCATTAGAGTGCCAGGACAGAGAAGAGCTTGGATTGCGCTGAGCGGGAGCTGCCCTCTCATAGGGGTGGGAGGGCCAGGAGACCAGAGGTGGCAGAGCCCTGTGGGACACCAGTAAGGAAAGACACAGATCCTCTCTACGCAGTGGAAAAAGTTGGAAAAAGTACCCAATTGCCATACTTGAGTAAAAGTAAAGATACCTTAATCGAAAATGACTCAATTAAAAAGATTTCAAAATCCTTATATTAGGCAAACCAGACGACACAACTTTCTTTTTCTTGTATTTTTACAGGTAGTCAGGGGCACACTGCAATACTCAGACATAATTGACAAACGAAGCATTTGTGTTTAAATGAGTCCGCCAGATCAGAGGTTGTAGAGATGACCAGGGATGTTCTCCTGATAAGTGTGTGAATTGGATCAATTTCCCTGTCCTGTTAAGCATTCAAAATGTAACGAGTACTTTTGGGTGTCAGGGAAAATGTATGTAAAAAATATAAATATTAAAGTACAGATACCGCAAAAATGACTGAAGTAGTACTTTAAAGTATTTTTAAAAAAAAACTTAAAATACTTTACACCACTGTCTCCATGTCACCTGGTAGGAGTGGCCTGCCAGGCAGGATGCAATCTAAGAGTGTGCAGAGCATGAGACGCCCAGCCCTGAGTGGGTGGCGTGGAGGATCTGAAGATTCATGGTGTCAAAGGCAGTGGACAGATCTAGGACAGGGACGGGCAACTTTGATGGCGGTGAGGACCACAACAAAAATCTGAAGTCATTGCAATGCATCTGTTTTACAGCGAATTCCATGCAATTCTACACATTTGACCATAAGGTGAAGAGAAATGTTTGCCGTTTTAAATTAATATGATATCTGAGTGAGACTAACTAACAAAATCAATGGGGACCCCCCAGCCGGTAATTCGACCATGATTACTAAGTTTAGATAGTTGGCAGCTAGACTAATTTACCTATCTAAAAACATTTAGCTGATGGGCTAATTGAGTGACTATTAGTGACTGACATAACCAGAGAAAACTGCTGATGCACAGCCACATTTTGAAATTGCACCTTGTGTATTCTACTGCTGTAACTTGAAACAGAAGGTCGAGACCCCAACTGACTTTTTACTTTCATGCATCCGAGGGCCTTCAAAAGGGGGGCCGTGGCCTGCCGGTTGCCCCCATCCCTGATCTAGGAGGATGGGAACAGAGGAGAGAGTGTCAGCTTTGGCAGTACGGAGAGGCTCCATGACACAGAGAAGAGCATGCTCAGCTGAGCGACCTGTCTTGAAGCCTGACTGGCTAGGGACAAGAAAAATGTTCTGAGGGAGATAGCAAGAGAGTTGGTCGGAGACATCACGCTCAAGTGTTTTGGAAGAAAAGATTAAAGGAATTACCGGTCTGTCGTTTTGGACATCAGATTTCTGCCTGTTGAAGTCAGAGGGGACGTAGCCAGTGGCCAGGGATGACTTGATGAGGGAAGTGAGGAATGGGAGAAGGTCTCCACAGATGGAAAAGAGTTTCCTATGGTGGAGGCAAGAGCATGAAATTTAGAGTGATAGAAAGTGCCTCTAGCAGCGCATACAGATGAATAGAAGGTAGAGAGGAGTAGTTGCCAAAGCTACAAATGAGCAAAATGAGATCAGCTGAAAATAACTAGGTAAACGGGTGAGTGGTATGAAGCCTTCCTCTTTCCTTCCACAAATAGCTCAGCAGAACCATCTTTGTTTCAGCGACGGTCTTGGTTTTGATGAGACCGCCGTTGACACAGACAGTATTACCAAAACCACAACAGTCAAATTGCACTGCCCTTTAATCCTGGTTGATGTGTCAACAATCATCTGCAAGTTATGAGCAGTAAGCAGTTCACACACCAAGTAGGCTACTGCGAAGACAGGCAGCACTTAAAGTAGATGGTCCTAGTTAGCAAAAAGATAGTTACTAGACAGAGGTGGAAAAGGTATCCAATTGTCAAACTTGAGTAAAAGTAAAGATACCTTAAGAGAAAATGACTCAAGTAAAAGCAAAAATCCCCCAGTAAAATACTACTTGAGTAAAATTCTAAAAGTATTTGGATTTTAAATATTCTTAGGTATCAAAAGTAAACTACTAAAATATACATAAGCATTAAAAGTAAAAGTATTCATCATTTTTATCATGACACTAGACTAGAACCAAATGCAGACACAGGAGGCAGATGGTTGGAGTTTAAGATGTTTATTAAATCCAAAGGGAATAGGCAAGAGAATGGTTGTGGACATGCACAATCTGATCTAACCAGATCAGAGTCCAGGAGGTACAGAGTGGCAGGCAGGCTTGAGGTCAGGGCAGGCAGAATGGTCAGGCAGGCGGGTACAGAGTCCAGAACAGGCAAGGGTCAAAACCGGGATGACTAGAAAAAGGAGAAAAGGCAAAGCAGGACAAACCGCTGGTAGGCTTGAACATACAAGATGAACTGGCACAGAGAGACAGGAAACACAGGGATAAATACACTGGTACAGAGAGACGGGAAACACAGGGATAAATACACTGGTACAGAGAGACAGGAAACACAGGGATAAATACACTGGTACAGAGAGACAGGAAACACAGGGATAAATACACTGGTACAGAGAGACAGGAAACACAGGGATAAATACACTGGTACAGAGAGACAGGAAACACAGGGATAAATACACCGGGGAAAACAAGCGACACCTGGAGGGATTGGAGACATTAACGAGGACAGGTGAAGCAGGTCAGGGTGTGATCATTTGAAATACCTTATATTAAGCAAGCAAACCATTTTCTAGATGTTTTAATTTACGGATAGAGAGGGACACACTCCAACACTCAAAAATAATTTACAAACAAAGCATTTGTGTTTAGTGATCAGAGGCAGTAGGGATGACCAGGGATGTTCTCTTGATAAGTGCGTGAATTGGACAATTTTTCTTGTCCTGCTAAGCATTCAAAATGTAACAAGTACTTTGCGTGTCAGGGAAACTCTATGGAGTAAAAAGTACATTACTTTCATTAGGAATGTAGTGAAGTAAATGTAAACATTTTCTAAAATATAAATAGTAATATCCCGATACCCCAAAAGACTACTTACTTTACACCATTGGTACTTGACAACAACAAATGAAGACAACAATAATACTTAGATATCAGGAGTCATCTAGCTATAGAACAAAGCATGCTGTGTCCATCCCCGCTAAACTCTTTATTTTCCCCTAGTCTAGGCCTATGTGTGTCCCTCTCTAAGACTATCCAATGACAATCGGCTAAATAAGACGTGTCTGACTATTAACTACGTTTGACAGTCTCTTCTAGATAAAATAAGAATATGCACAAATATGATGACTCATGCCTTCATATGCAATTTGAGATTATTAGACATATTCACAGCAAAGTTATCTTCCTCTTGATTTAATAATCTGTTGAAATGTCTTAGAAGAAATGCACGTTTTTCCCAAGAAGTTACCTTATTAACTCTCTCTCTCTCTCTCTCTCTCTCTCTCTCTCTCTCTCTCTCTCTCTCTTATCATAAGACTCGCTGCCGACTGCCCCCTACTTGTCTCTCCCCTACTTGTCTCTCCCCTCCCCTGTTTCTCCCCTCCCCTGTTTCTCCCCATGCTCCTCTCGTTATAAAGCCGCGTTTACGCGCAGTGAGTCCCTCCACACAGCACAGCCCAGAGGCGGCAGCAGAGAAGCACCGATATATCACACACAAGAGAGAGAACGCATCTGTTCTGTCCGTGTAGCCTACAGCAGGTGACTTGGCTGAGCATTCGGAGATAGACACAAGGTAAACGTCCTCTCAATCTCATTCAGACATTTGGTTTCATTCTTCACCGAGATTTGTGTTGTCCAGCTCTGATGCGCCTTGTATTCTCCGATGCTACCGTTTATTTATGAGTGTAGTTGTTGTCTTCTTGAAATCTTGTGTTTTTTTTAAAGATGTTGTCAATCACTTGGTTTCGGGTAGACAGCTGTTTCAGCAGGAGGGAACCATACTGACACTGAATGGTTCTCACTCAAGTACAGTGATCTGATTTACTGAAACGCTAATGAAGTATAGAGATCAAGAGAGAGAGAGAGTTCCAGGCGTGCTGTTTACCCAGACTACTCCTGAGAAAGGATCAATACCAGACATCGTGTAACTCTTTGTCTGTGTGTGCATGTGTGTGTTATAACATGTACAGTGTTGAAGACAGACCATTTTCAGTCAAATACATGGTAGTGTTTTATATCCTGTACAGTACAGTGTAAAGCAAACATCACATTTCCCAGAGCAGGCCAAAAACATACACCATGAAGTCTTACACAATAACACAGCAGCTAACACTGCAGAATAGGACACTGAATATGGAGGGCATTACTGCAGTGGGAATCACTGTGTGTGTGTGTGTGTGTGTGTGTGTGTGTGTGTGTGTGTGTGTGTGTGTGTGTGTGTGTGTGTGTGTGTGTGTGTGTGTGCAGCTATGCCATTAGTGATCGATTCAGACCACAATAAAGTGAATTTGGAAAGTATTCAGACCCCTCCACGTTTCAGCCTTATTCTAAAATGGATTAATACATTGTTTTCCTCATCAATCTACACACAATACCCAATAATGACAAAGTGAAAAGAGGTTTTTTGCAAATGTGTTAAAAGTAAAAAAAATAAAACAGAAATACCTTATTTACATAAGTATTCAGACCCTTTGCTATGAGACTCGAATTTGAGCTCAGGTGTATCCTGTTTCCATCGATCATTGTTGAGATGTTTCGACAACTTGATTGGAGTCCACCTATGGTAAATTCAATTGATTGGACATTATTTGGAAAGGCACAGAACTGTCTATATAAGGTCTCACAGTTGACAGTGCATGTCAGAGCAAAAACCAAACCATGCGGTTTGAAGGACCGTGATGTCAGACAGGATTGTGTCAGCAAAGACCAAACCATGTCTGGTCATTGAAGGTCCCCAGTTGTCCATCATTCTTAAATGGAAGGTTTGAGAACCAGGAAACTTGTGCCAGGGTAAACAAATCTGGGGAAAGGGCCTTGGTCAAAACATTTCTGGCATTGAAGGTCCCTGGAGAACCTAGGCCCTCCATCATTCTTAAACATGGTGGTGGCAGCATCATGCTGTCAGGATGTTTTTCAGAGGCAGGGACTGGGAGACTAGTCAAGATCGAGGCAAAGATGAACGAAGCCAAGTACAGAGAGATCCTTGATGAAAACCTGCTCCAGAGCGCTCAGAACCTCAGACTAGGGCGAAGGTTCACCTTCCAACAGGACAACGACCCTAAGCACACAGCCAAGACAACGCGGGAGTGGCTTCTGGACAAGTCTCTGAATGTCCTTGAGTGAACCAGCCAGAGCCTGGACTTGAACCCGATCAAATATCTCTGGAGAGACCTGAAAATAGCTGTGCAGCAACACTCCCCATCTAACCTGACATAATTGGAGAGGATCTGCAGAGACAGGTGTGCCAAGCTTGTAGCGTCATACCCAAGAAGACCCGAGGCTGTCACTGTCAAAGGTGCTTCAACAAAGTGCTGAGTAAAGGGTCTGAATACTTATGGAAAATGTGATATTTCAGTAAAAACATATATTTACATTTCAAACACTTCTATAAAACAGTTTTTGCTTTGCAATTATGGGCTATTTATTGTGTGTAGCTTGATGAGGGGGGAAAAAAACAATGTATAACATTTTAGAGTAAGGCTGTAATCTTAACAAAATGTGGAATAAGTCAAGGGGTCTGAATACTTCCCGAAGGCCGAGTATGTGTGTAGCTATTTACAGTTTTATTCACGTTTTCAAGTACTGGTGACAAGTAATGCATTGTGATTATTGCTTAGATTGTAATGGACACGTGATTTGTGTAAAATACTTTTTTGAAGGTTGTACTGATTATAATGAGCTAATGTTAAACTATTTGCCAGGTATGTGTGGAGGCATGTTTGTTGACATTATAGAATGCATTCTGGGTGTCACGTAAATGTCGCTCTTTCCAAAGATATTATTATGAGGTGAAGGAATGTTTCAATCATCTCTCAAGTAAACTTCCCGGAAGTGAATGAAGGGACGTGAATGATCGTAGACGACAGACCCCCTTCAACATGCACACTGCAAACAGACCAAACTCATCTTGTCTCCTCTTATTATCTTTTGGTTGATACAAAAAAACAATCATGGCGGCGCGCACAAACTTGCCATCGTCGAATTACTTTTATTTTCTAGAAAGTATTTTACTAAATTATTTTGATCAATGTCAAGGTTACCTGTATTGTGTTGAATTATAAACAGTAATTGCTATTAGCTCATTTATATTGTGGTTTCTGACAGCAGAGAGTTATCTAAAAATGATGGCTTGTGTTACGTCAATCTCCCCTCAGTTAGTGCTAGGACTAATGTAGCCTACATATTCCGGTTTGGATGATTGTGTATGCCGTTGCTACTTCTGTGAATGTCTGAACATTGCATCCCCCCAAAAAGAACAGTATGGCTAGCTCAAATGCCGACTGTTGCCTCAATCGAAACTGTATGTTCTAAATAAGCATTCTAATCACACCGGTTTGAGGGTACACTGCAGGGACCACTGTAGAATATTCACACCTGTTTGTTGGTATGTGTTGTGGTAAACCGTGGGGTGTTGGGTTGAGCATGCAGAGATTGATACAGAGACAGGGAGGTTTTAGTCCGCAAAACAACTTTACTAGGACAGAAAAAAAACAAAGAAAATCACTTAGGTTTGGCCGGTCCTTCTCCTCTACTTTTGCTTTGTGTCGGTCTCTCCCCGTTCTCTCTCACGGTGTGCCACAGTGCTCCTTTTATTTGGCCTCCATGGCTGGTTGGCACTTTCCGCTAAATACCTCCACCTGGAGCTGTCCGTGTCGGGGTGCCCAGCTCCCGTATTCCCAGCAGAGTGAGCCAACGTCACCTCACGTACCTCCCCTCTATTACCCTCCCCCAGGGTAGACCTCCTGGGATACCCCCCCCCCCCAAGCCTTGACTGGGAGGGAGGCATGCTCAGGGCTAGGTTTGCATCCCTCCTGGAGAGGGCATCTGCATTGCCGCGCTTGTCCCCCGACCTGTGGATTACAGAAAAAGAGAATCGCTGGTGGGTGACACGGTCATTCGTGTCCTTACCTCTTGCCATCCACACAAGAGGGGCATGGTCAGTGATCAGGGTGAACTTCCTCCCAAGGAGGTAATACTTGAGGGTGTCCAGTGCTCTCTTCACGGCAAGGCACTGCTTCTTGACAATCCAGTGTTTCTTCTCCCTCAGGAGGAGATTCCTGCTGACATACATGATTGGGTGCTCCTCACCTTCCTCCTCTTTGGACAAAACGGCCCCTACCCCTGTGTCAGACGCGTCTGACTGGACCAGGAGGTATTTTCGGAAAGTGACGAGTACCGGATGCGAATCGAGTGCATCCTTCAGGGCCTGGAACTCCGCCTCTGTGTCCTCTGTCCATCGGACCGTCTAGTGTAGTCCTGCCTTCGTTAAGTCTGTGAGTGGAGAAGCTATTGCGGCAAATTTGGTTACAAATCTACCTGTAGTACCCTGCTAACCCCAGGAATGACTTCACCTGCCTCTTGTTTCAGGGGACCGGGCATCCCCTAATGGCAACACATTTTTTTCACATTTTCCCTCCCGATCTGATATTCCAGGTACTCCACCTCGGTGTAGCCCAGCTTGCACTTGTGGGGGTTCGCGGTCAGGCCTGCATCCCTTAGTGCATCAACCACGGCCTGCAACCTACAAAGATGTGACTCCCAACTGTCACTGTGCACAATTATGTCATCCAGATAAGCAGCTGCGTACTCACTGTGTGGCCGCAGGACACGGTCCATGAGTCGCTGAAAGGTCGCTGGTGCCCCGTGGAGCCCGAAAGGCAGAACCTGGTAGTGGTATAGCCCCCCCTGGGTGGAGAAGGCATTCTTCTCCCGGGAGGCCACTGCCAGTGGCACCTTGCCGTACCCCTTCGTCAGGTCCAAGGTGCTGATGTATCTCGTCATCCCCAAGCGGTCGATCAGTTCGTTCACCCGGAGCATGGGGTAGGCATTGAACTTACTGACCTCATTCAGGCCCCATAAGTCATTACAGAAGCGGATGGTTCCATCCGCTTGCGGAACCAGCACTATGGGGCTAGACCACTCACTGTGTGACTCCTCCAGTACCCCCATTTCTAGCATTTGTGCACTTTTTTCCCCGGACGTGTGTGGATATGATGTTCCACGAGATCCGTGCACACCGGCACCTCAGAGAACACGTCCGTATTCCGCTGGACCAACTCTCTGAGCTCTTGTCGTTGGGTCGGGCTGAGGTCTTCCCCCAATAAATTCTGCTTGATGGCGAAGTGGGGGTAGCGCCAACCCCAAGATACAGTACGCCATCCACCGCAATCACCTGGCCCCTAGCGTTCTGGAGATTGGGGTCTTATAACTGGGCAGTCCCGAACTGACCCGTGAGGATTCCCATGTTGGGAGGTCCATCTAGGTCCTCCATCTCCATAAAGGGGAGCCTGAGGTCTTCCTCACACTGTGGCTCGCTTGTCGGAGCTAGCCTCCTGGTCCGACTCAAGCCCAGTGGGTTGAGTTGCACAGGCCAACGTCCTTTTTCCTTTTCTTCCTACCTCCCTTGCGTGCCTCCCCAGGTCCCTCCTCCACAGCGCCTGGAAGAGAGGGCAGTCTTGACCGAGGAGAATGGACATGGGTAGGTTAGGAACAGCTCACACGCGCATCTGGCACTCCCCCCTTGGGGTGGTTATCCTCACTGGCACCGTTGGGTACCTCTTCATGTCCTCGTGTACACAGGACACTGTCACCTCCTCGTCCCCCAGTTCCTCCTTCCCCTCTCGTGTGAGCCACTGTGGGTGGGCCAGGGTCACCATGCTGCCGGAGTCCAGCAGAGTGCTGGTGTCAATGCCATTGACACCAGGACATGGCCTCCTCCCAGCCAGGACAGCTCCACGTGAGGTGTCCCGGCTCACCGCACTCATAGCAGCGTCTCTGATCTGGGTCCAGCAGCCGCCGACGTCGTCAGTTTGGGTCACCCTCCCGCTTCACAGCCTCAGCTGGTTCCGTCCGGGCCCCCTTCAGCCGCTTGCGGCTCTTGGTGTTGTTCTTCCCCCTCGCTGCGTCGCCTCTCTCCGCTCGGGCCCCTCTCAGCAGGTCCTGGGTGTTCTGGTGAATTTCCACCGCGGTCAGCAATTCCTCCGGGCTCTAGGGGTTCTGCATGTTCACAGTCTTCTTCATCTCGTATGGCAGGGCCCGAAAGTATTTATCCAGGACGAGCTTGTCAAGCATCGGGAGGGTTGGTACTTCCATCAGTAGCCAGCCCATGGTCAGGCGTACCAGGTCGCTCATCTGAGCACGGGGGGAAAGGGTCGGGTCAAAGGCCCAGTCGTGAACCAGTTGTGCACGGCGTGCGAGATTGAACCCATAACGGCTCAGAATCTCCCGTTTGAGTCCCTCACAATTCGCGGCCTGGTCAACATTCAAATCAAAGTAGGCCTTCTGGGCCTTCCCAGAGAGGTAGGGTGCCAACAGGCTGGCCCACTTGGGCTTGGGCCATCCTTCCCTCTGTGCCGTCCTCTCGAAGGTGCACAAATACGACTCCACGACTCCACCTTCCTCCCTTAACTGAACCAGGAACGGATTCGGGTCAGACTCCTGAGCCCTCCCAACCTTCAACTGGGCTACCTCCACTGCCAGTCTGCGGTTTTGTTGGTGCTGCTCCTCCAGTGCTTGCTCCTCGAGAGACTGTTGATTCTGCTGGCTGAGGATGAACAGAGCCACCAAAACATAGAAACGTGCAACTTCCCCAATTGTTGATGTTGGGTTGGTGCTGGAGATGATGAATATGAAATTTAAAAATGCCCCTTTAAGTTCATGGTTAATGTTTGGGATAGGGTTAAAACAGAATCAACTTGACAGTTAAGGTTAGGCATTAATTCTGACTAGTTAAGGTAAGGGTTAAGGTTTGGGATAGGGTTAAAACCAAACAAATAAAAACTAGTGCCTAGCACTGGGATTGAACCCACAATCCTCAGAGCTTGGTTTACTCCCATCCACAACACCCTTGCAAGCTGCAAGCCTACTTGATAGTAATAGCGCTCACTGTTGCCCCTAGTGGCCTGTATTGAAGACACCTCTCGACATCCTGGGGACTTGGTTCTGGTGTGACCTGGCTACACACAGACACACACACACACACACACACACACACACACACACACACACACACACACACACACACACACACACACACACACACACACACACACACATTGTGTGGTGCCAGAAAAACAACCTCTCCCACAACGTGAGCAAGACAAAGGAGAAGACCGTGAACTACAGGAAAAGGAGGGCCGTGCACGGCCACATTCACATCGACGGGGCTGTAGTGGAGCGGGACGAGAGTTTCAAGTTCCTTGGTGTCCTCAAACTATCATGGTCCAAACACACCAAGAAAGTTGTGAAGAGGGCACGACAATGCCTTTTCCCCCTCTCTGGACCCATTTGGCATGGGTCCCTAGATCCTCAAAAAGTTCTACAGCTGCAACATCAAGAGCATCCTGACCGGTTGCATCACCGCCTGGAATGGCAACTGCTCGACATTTGACCGTAAGTCACTACAGAGGGTAGTGCGTACAGCCCAGTATATCGCTGAAGGCCAAGCTTCCTGCCATCCAGGACCTAACTGTGTCAGAGGAAGGCCCAAAAAACTGAACAAATAAAATACATAATATAGATAATACAATACATATTGCAGTACAAAATACAGTAGAAAATATATAAAAATTGTTGTGTCTTCACAGTCCCTGTTGTGCCATAAGGTGTTCTTTTATCAGCTTTTTTTCATCTTGTTCTATTGCTAGCTTGATTTACCTGGGGTGGAAGAGACCTCCATGTAGTCTTGGCTCTATTTAATACTGTGTGTTTCCCAGCCTCTGTTCTGGACCTGGGGTCTGTGAAGAGACCTCTGGCTGCATGTCTTGTGTGGTACCGATGAGTGTCTGAACTGTGTGCCAACTGCTTGAACAGATAGTTCAGTACCTTCAACACATCAATAACTCGCACAAAGACCAATAGTGATTGCAATCAATCTCTCAACAACTGTGAGCCAGGAGAGATTGACATGCATGTCATTGACCTTCGCCCTCCGTGTACATCTAAGTGCAATATGTGCTGCTCTGTTCTGGACCAACTGCATCTTTCCTATTTCCTTTTTTTGCTGCACATGACCACACAACTGGGCAGTAGTCCAGGTGCGACAAAACTAGGACCTGTAGGACCTGCCTGGTCGATATCGTATATAGTAAAAAAGCAGTGCACTCTATGGGGAATAAGGCTCAAGTGGAAAGCACTATACTGCATGTGGAATGGCGTGTCATTTGGGACTGCATTTCAGTCTAAGCCAAAGCCTCTGTATGTGTCAGATCATAACTAATGTCATGCTGTTCCTTTACTGTTGTTCAGAACTCACCGTGATGTTCTCAGTTAATTATCAACCGAAGCCAATTGATATTAGATTCTAGTCTGGGAGCTGTAACTTTATGAGTTGATATGAATAATAAACCATTTAGGACTCCTGATGGTTGTCATCAGACTGTAGTGTGTGTCTGCGTGTCTCTCTGTGTGTGTGTGTGTGTGTGTGTGTGTGTGTGTGTGTGTGTGTGTGTGTGTGTGTGTGTGTGTGTGTGTGTGTATTTGCACTTGTTTTCCTACATTATCAGGAGCCCAATGTCCTAACATTTCACCTTAATGTCCTGAAAAGGTCTGTAATCAATAACATTTTTGAACTTTTTTTAGGTCCTGAATTTGTTAAAATGCTATTTTAAACTTAAGAGTTAGGTTTAGGATTTTGGGGTTAGGGTTAGAGTTTTTTGGGGTTAGATTAAGGTTTATGGTTAGGTCAAATATGATTTTTTTTTATTGTAAAAAGAAAGAAAGGTACACTCCAAAAAGTCCTGCCATTTTCTGAAAACACAGCTGTGTGTGTGTGTGTGTGTGTGTGTGTGTGTGTGTGTGTGTGTGTGTGTGTGTTTGTGTAATACACCATATATATGAGATTCTCTTGAGACTCGTCCTTGTAGAAAACAGTGAGAGGAGAACAAGATCTTTCTCTTGAAATGCAAAGCGCTTGTATCTCATTTTGTCATATAGATGAGTACACTGTGAATGAAGCAACATGTGATGGGAGCTAAGGCTTTAATTCAGGGAGGGAATGCTCTACTGGCAATCTTCAACTGTACTGTTAGGCTGCCAACCTCCCGGCAACAAGGTGCATGATGTGTGATGAATGTATTGTTGAAGAAAAAGTTGAGTCGAGTTGAGCAGAGGCAATTTTAGGATATCCACCCATGGGGAACATTTGTTAGCAGGGCCCGGAGAAGAATTGGCCTTTAAAAATGCATTTGTACTTAATTTACATGATAGAAGCTGAATCTTTTTTTAATACTACAGAAATTACCGAAATGGGTTGCTCCTTTGACGCTGACAAACTGAGATCAATCTGGTCTTGAATTCAAAGACTGATAGTATTATTGTGTGTGTGTGTATATATATATACATACAGTGGGGCAAAAAAGTATTTAGTCAGCCACCAATTGTGCAAGTTCTCCCACTTAAAAAGATGAGAGAGGCCTGTAATTTTCATCATAGGTACACTTCAACTATGACAGACAAAATGAGGGGGAAAAAAATCCAGAAAATCACATTGTAGGATTTTTAATGAATTTATTTGTGAATTATGGTGGAAAATAAGTATTTGGTCAATAACAAAAGTTTCTCAATACTTTGTTATATACCCTTTGTTGGCAATGACAGAGGTCAAACGTTTTCTGTAAGTCTTCACAAGGTTTTTCACACACTGTTGCTGGTATTTTGGCCCATTCCTCCATGCAGATCTCCTCTAGAGCAGTGATGTTTTGGGGCTGTTGCTGGGCAAAACGGACTTTCAACTCCCTCCAAAGATTTTCTATGGGGCTGAGATCTGGAGACTGGCTAGGCCACCCCAGGATCTTGAAATGCTTCTTACGAAGCCACTCCTTCATTGCCCGGGCGGTGTGTTTGGGATCATTGTCATGCTGAAAGACCCAGCCACGTTTCATCTTCAATGCCCTTGCTCATGGAAGGAGGTTTTCACTTAAAATCTCACGATACATGGCCCCAGTAAGGATACTGACACACACCCATTCTATAGTATTGACATCTCCTGTGTTCAACTTAAGCAACCATTACAAAACAACTTATCAGGGCAAAATGTGAATTGTTCCATTTACCGATCATGTGCCATGGTGAAACAACTGATGGGCTTCAACTCCAGGGCCACAGTCTTCACCCTCTCAAACTTCTGGTAGGCTAGACAGGGTACTGACCTTTTTAAGCACAAAGTGACACATTTAAACATTGTGTGTTCTTTGATTATGACAGTCATTGAAATCATAATACATTCAGATATAATAGAATGTGATTGTTATTTCACTTGCCCAGCTGTCCACATCCTTGACAATCCCACAACAGAAGAAGCGTAGGTTTATTTTGCCAATCATGCGCTTCACTCCAAAATGGCAAGCATGCATTTCGGTCAGCACAGCCTCCTTCTAGTCCTTAGTGAAAATCAACCTCCTGTGTGGATGGCCATCCTTCCCCTGTAGGTACATGTGATTGCCTAACAAATTGGTAGAGAAGAGTTGAAATATTGAAGTCCTGTAGCTCAGTTGGTAGAGCATGGCGCTTGTAACGCCAGGGTAGTGGGTTCGATCCCCGGGACCACCCATACGTAGAATGTATGCACACATGACTGTAAGTCGCTTTGGATAAAAGCGTCTGCTAAATGGCATATATTATTATTATTATTATTATAAGTACATTTGCACTGCTGTCTTTCTCTCTTTGTTTCTCTCTCCATCTCCCACTCTCTCTCTCATCCTATCTCACCCCCCCTCTCTGTTTGTGTAGTCTAGCTAAGAGACCTAGTTAAGGGCAGTTGGAATTATCATAATTGCTTCCACCTATCCACTTGATTGATCAGGTTTAACTTATAGCTCGATACCACAATATGACAGACATATAACTAACTGCATGTATAGCGAGCAACATGTAGATGACCAACTAGCTAGATGGAAAATGGTTGTTGAAAAATGGTTGTACATAGCTAAATCCTTCCGGTTATCTAATAGAAGTTAACTGCTTAACGTTACCCTGAAATGTGAATATCTGTTGTCGAGATCAGGGGTGTCTTCATAGTACTTCGCCTGGTTGGAAAGATAAAAGAAAATCATTGAGGTGCAAGTCACATACAAACAGAAAGCTACAATAACAGTTAGTTAGCTAGCTAACATGAGCTAAATAACACTGTCTGTCTAGCTAGCTAACTAGGCAGGCTGAGCTAAATAAGTACATTAGCTAGCAATGTCAATCTGAAAACAGCTTAAATTATTTCTTCCTATTTAACAATATTTTCTTATATAAAGACCATTTATATGGTAAAGAAAGAGTGTTCTCTTTCCAGTTTTCTCGGTCCTCCGAAGCAGTTGGTAGCAGGTAACAGTTAGTCGCCGTCAAAAGCACTGTCCTTGGGGAGCAATTCTGAGCTAATAATTTTGTGCAGACAGAGCGAGCGCTGATGAGGGGAAATAGAACTAGAACTGCCCGCGTCCTCTGTCCTCCATGACCGCTAGGTAAAATGGCTCATTACGTAGACCGGTCAGATTTTTGCAAGTTCTAGCAACAGCCCTAGCAACAGAAGCTAGAACTCATTGAATCCCATTGTGAGGCATGGGGAGACACCTTTTGGCAGGTGGACACTATTTGGAATGACAGGCCCCCCACAGGCCTGGGCCCAGTGGCTTCAACACCGGTAAACCCCTGCATTAATCCAGCCCTGAGGCAGCCTGCTGTGAGATACTCAAGTCATTAGGGATGTAGTGGGAAAGAAAAGGGGAGGGGTTAGGAGAGGAAATGGGGTTAGGAGAGGAGGGTTAGGAAGAGGATCATAGCCCCATCCCAACCTTCAGGCTATGCTCAAACCCAACACCCCAATCCGAGCACTTCTCTTGGCCCTCCCAACCACAGATTCTGCTCACGCCAGTCCAAGCTCTTCTCTGTTCTGGCACCCCAATGGTGGAACCAGCTTCCACCTGAAGCTAGGACAACAGAGTCCCTGCCCATCTTCCGAAAACATCTGAAATCCTACCACTTAAAATAGTATCTTAAATAATCCCATCCACCAGCAAATTGATCTGACCCATTCGGATCCTCACAGTACAGTCATGACACAGAATATTGAATGAGTCCATATCCAGCTGTAGGAAATGTCCATGTGTGATATTCGGAGTAATCCCAATATCATATATGTTTAAAGGACATATCTGGTTTGAGATTTTTTCAGGATATGGTGCATATCCACAAAACTCAAAATATGCTTTGGAAATGGTCTGTATTCTTTAGAATATAAAAAACATGTCATGTAAAGATATCCCCTGTAATGGACTGTTTTCGCCCAGTGACTAAAATGTAAGAGAAGAGGGGTTAGGAGAGAAGAGAATAGGGGTTAATATAGGGGTTATGAGAGGAGATGGAAGGAGAAAAGAGGGGAGGTGAGTCAGTATTCTACCGGTGAACCTCGTATTTAGAAGTTATCTGTAACACGGAACCCAAACCGGCTGATAGAGCACCTGCACAAATCTATTTTGCCCCCCCCACACCAAACACGATCACGACACGCAGGTCAAAATATCAAAACAAACTCTGAACCAATGACATTCATTTGGGGAACAGCATTAAACATGTATGGCAATTTAGCCAGCTAGCTTGCACTTGCTAGTTAATTTGTCCTGGGATATAAACATTGAGTTGTTATTTTACCTGAAATGCACAAGGTCCTCTACTCCGACAATTAATCCACACATAAAACGGCCAACCGAATCGTTTCTAGTCATCTCTCCTCCGACAATTAATCCACACATAAAACGGCCAACCGAATCGTTTCTAGTCATCTCTCCTCCGACAATTAATCCACACATAAAACGGCCAACCGAAACGTTTCTAGTCATCTCTCCTCCGACAATTAATCCACACATAAAACGGCCAACCGAATCGTTTCTAGTCATCTCTCCTCCGACAATTAATCCACACATAAAACGGCCAACCGAATCGTTTCTAGTCATCTCTCCTCCGACAATTAATCCACACATAAAACGGCCAACCGAATCGTTTCTAGTCATCTCTCCTCCGACAATTAATCCACACATAAAACGGCCAACCGAAACGTTTCTAGTCATCTCTCCTCCGACAATTAATCCACACATAAAACGGCCAACCGAATCGTTTCTAGTCATCTCTCCTCCGACAATTAATCCACACATAAAACGGCCAACCGAATCGTTTCTAGTCATCTCTCCTCCGACAATTAATCCACACATAAAACGGCCAACCGAATCGTTTCTAGTCATCTCTCCTCCGACAATTAATCCACACATAAAACGGCCAACCGAATCGTTTCTGGTCATCTCTCCTCCTTCCAGGTTTTTTCATCTTCTTGAACATATATGGTGATCCATCTAAACTTTCATTGTGTTACCACCGCAACCGGCAACAAAGTTCGTCTTTCAATCACCCACGTGGGTATAACCAATGAGGAGATGGCACGTGAGTGCCTATTTCTATTAAACCAATGAGGAGATGGGAGAGGCAGGACTTGCAGCGTGATCTGCGTCAGAAATAGAAATGACTTCTATTTCAGCCCTTGGAAAGCAGACTCTCGTTGGCGCACACAAGCAGTGTGGGTGCAATAATTGAATAACATGGATTTCTAAAATTATTTTGCGACGCTCGCACACACCACGTTTCCGGTCTGGTCAGTATGTTATTAGGCCTATTATAACAAAGGCTGGTTCAACAGTAATGTGTGTCTTTTTTAACATTACATTTGACATTTATTTAAAAAAAAACTGCTTGTTTTTCGTTTCATGTTATTACAACCAAACCCATTAGGATTCACCTTCCTGGTTTTATGGTGACAACGTCCGTGGCACACTTGCAATGCAACTTCTGGAGGTGTGTGAATGCGATCTGATCTGTAAAATGGTTGTGATTATGTTCATAAAACACAGGCCTATTTGGGAGCAGTATAACGGTGAGTGGACATTCTCTTTTTATATTGGATCTTTGTCCAGCTACTGTGAACATTTTGGATATGCATAAAAAAGGTAATATTATATGCCCACGGGGAGAAATGATGATGCCTGTAAGTGTTGCATAGCCTATTTAAAACAAGTTGTGTTGATTAGAATTTGATTGAGAATTATTTATTCTTTTTTTTATGCCTTATCAATAATGAATTTAATCTAGCTTATTGACAATGTTTGGCATGTCCATGCTCAGATATAATTTAATGTACAGTAGGCCTAGCCTCTATATCAGTGTGAATGCTATTGAAGACATGCAATTAATTAGAACAATGTGGACTGCAAATGGGTTCAAGTGAACATATTTAGCATAGATAGTCTACATTTTGTTATTTTATTTTGTAAGCAATTTACCTAACTATAACGCACTAACATTGGAATTGGAGTTGATTCCAAGGCAATACATAAAATACCACAAAGTCACAACACATATTTCACCATTTCGCCACTTTCTCAAATATTTCTGACACACTCCTGAACCTATAGTGGGGAGAACAAGTATTTGATACACTGCCGATTTTGCAGGTTTTCCCACTTACAAAGCATGTAGAGGTCTGTAATTGTTATCATAGGTATACTTCAACTGTGAGAGACGGAATCTAAAACAAAAATCCAGAAAATCACATTGTATGATTTTTAAGTAATTCATTTGCATTTTATTGCATGACATAAGTATTTGATCACCTACCAACCAGTTAGAATTCCGGCTCTCACGGACCTGTTAGTTTCTTTAAGATGCCCTCCTGTTCTCCACTCATTACCTGTATTAACTGCACCTGTTTGAACTCATTACCTGTATAAAAGACACCTGTCCACACACTCAAACAGACTCCAACCTCTCCAAAATGGCCAAGACCAGAGAGCTGTGTAAGGACATCGGGGATAAAATTGTAGACCTGCACATTGCTGGGATGGGCTACAGGACTATAGGCAAGCAGCTTGGTGAGAAGGCAACAACTGTTGGCGCAATTATTAGAAAATGGAAGAAGTTCAAGATGACGATCCATCACCCTCGGTCTGGGGCTCCATGCAAGATCTCACCTCGTGGGGCATCAATGATCATGAGGAAGGTGAGGGATCAGCCCAGAACTACACGGCAGGACCTGGTCAATGACCTGAAGAGAGCTGGGACCACAGTCTCAAAGAAAAACATTAGTAACACACTACGCCTGTCACTGTTTTCTAATGGTGAAGGAGAGTCGGACCAAACTGCAGCGTGTATATTGCGATCCATGTTTAATAAAACAAACGTAACACGAATCCAAAACACAAACTCTACAAAACAATAAACGTAGTGAAAACCGAAACAGCCTTAACTGGTGCAAACTAACACAGACTAAGGACATCAAGACAATCACCCACAATCCAACCAAAGAATATGGCTGCCTAAATATGGTTCCCAATCAGAGACAACGATAAACACCTGCCTCTGATTGAGAACCACTTCAGACAGCCATAGACTAACCTAGAACACCCCACTAATCTACAATCCCACTATCTACACACCACATACAAAAACCCATGTCACACCCTGGCCTGACCAAATACATGAAGAAAAACACAAAATACTACGACCAGGGCGTGACAATGCCGTCATGGATTCAAATCCATGAGAGAAGGTCATGTGGTCTGATGAGACAATAATAGAGCTTTTTGGTCTAAACTCCACTTGCCGTGTTTGGAGGAAGAAGAAGGATGAGTACAACCCCAAGAACACCATCCCAACCGTGAAGCATGGAGGTGGAAACATCATTCTTTGGGGGATGCTTTTCTGCAAAGGGGACAGGAGGACTGCACCGTATTGAGGGGAGGATGGATGGGGCCATGTATCACGAGATCTTGGCCAACAACCTCCTTCCCTCAGTAAGAGCATTGAAGATGGGTCATGGCTGGGTCTTCCAGCATGACAACGACCCGAAACACACAGCCAGGGCAACTAAGGAGTGGCTCCGTAAGAAGCATCTCAAGGTCCTGGAGTGGCCTAGCCAGTCTCCAGACCTGAACCCAATAGATAATCTTTGGAGGGAGCTGAAAGTCCGCATTGCCCAGCGACAGCCCCAAAACCTGAAGGATCTGGAGAAGGTCTGTATGAAGGAGTGGGCCAAAATCCCTGCTACAGTGTGTGCAAACCTGGTCAAGAACTACAGGAAACGTATGATCTCTGTAATTGCAAACAAAGGCTTCTGTACCAAATATTAAGTTCTGCTTTTCTGATGTTCAAATACTTATGTCATGCAATGAAATGTAAATGAATGACTTAAAAATCATAATGTGATTTTCTGTATTTTTGTTTTAGATTCCGTCTCTCACAGCTGAAGTGTACCTATGATAAAATTACAGACCTCTACATGCTTTGTAAGTAGGAAAACCTGCAAAATCGGCAGTGATCAAATACTTGTTCTCCCCACTGTATAGTGCTACCTGTTACGCTCGTCCTCTTCCTCTGACGAGGAGTAGCACGGATCGGACCAAAGCGAAGCGTGGTACATGTTCATGACGATTTTTATTCAACTCAGAACAGTAAAACAAAAATAACAACGAGAATGATACGAAACTAAACAGTCCTGTTTGGTGACATACACAGAGACAGAAAATAATCACCCACAAAACACAATAGAAAACAGGATCCCTAAATATGGTTCTCAATCAGGGACAACGATTGACAGCTGCCTCTGATTGAGAACCATACCAGGCCAAACACAGAAATAGCAAATCATAGAAAAACTAACATAGACAACCCACCCAACTCACGCCCTGACCATACTAAAACAAAGACATAACAAAAGAACTAAGGTCAGAACGTGACACTACCGCCTGCGATTAGAATTACCTACTGAGATAGGTTTGTTTAAATAGAGGCCTCCATGTCCTATTCCACTAGAACACCTATGGAGACACAAACGCTAGTGTGTGTGTCTGTGTGACAGAGTTCGTTGTTTTATCCAAGCAGGGAGTTCTGGGGGATGTTGGATATTTGCTTGATTATTGTCTTCCGCTGGATAAATTGTTTCCACTGAGTGACTCAAGACTCTTGTCTTGCACACACATTAAGAAAGACGCTTGGAGAGACTGAGACGTGTTCTTCAGACAGACAAATCCGATTGAAATCACTGGTTTGTTTTCTACCTTCTATAATAAACCAGCCGTATGCTGCTCATCAACCCCTACCTGCTGCTTTAATGACTGAACAATATTGTCAGACAGAAATAGAATGGGGAGAGAGAGAGAGAGAGAGAGAGAGAGAGAGAGAGAGAGAGAGAGAGGGGAGGAAGAGAGAGCAGAGAGAGAGAGAGCAGAGAGAGAGAGAAAGAGAAAGAGAAAGGGAGAGAGAGAGAGGTTAGGAAGAGAGAGGAGAGAGAGAGAGAGAGAGAGAGAGAGAGAGAGAGAGAGAAGCAGGAGGGAGTTAGAGAGACAGAAAAAAGGAATTGGTGGTAAAAGAGACAGTGGACGACAGGAGGGAGGGAGTGAGGGAAGAGGCGGGGGAGTGTTAATTCTTGATGAAAGCGACTGGTCATTTGCGAGCAAAATATTCACAGCACAGTAAAAAGAACCAGTAGAGAGTAGCTAGCAAAACAGCAGAGAGATATTAACGTTGTTTTTCCTGATTAGTGTTAGCGGTAAGTGTCTGAGTTAATGAGGCGGTGTCATAAACATGATGTATTGTCTTTTCAAAGTAGGTTTAATTAAACAGCTTTCTCAAACCAGGACACCGCTGGCCTGAGGGAGAGCGTAAAGCATGAACCAGATAAAGTAGAGGGGAGAAACGCTCACTGTGGTTGCTTACGTACAGCGCGTGTGTGCACGTGCATATTTGTGAATGTTCATACTTGCGCGCGTGTGTGTTTTATATGCATGTGTGTTTGTGTGCATCCGAGCATGCATGCGTGTGTTTATTAAATGTGTCTGGGAGCGCATTGGTATTTTTAGAGAGGCCAGGGATTTCAGATCAGGGAACATTCTACTAGTTTATCTCTGTTCTACAGCCTACTCTATGTTTATGTTGACGAGCCATAGCTATACTCTTGCATGTATCTACTACAACTGTCTAGACTAATCGAAGGAGACACACGGGCGTGCATGTATGCACACACACACACACTTATTTTAGGGTCATATTAAGCCATTTGTCTCTAATGTTTAATCTCATCAGAGGAGCCAGTAACTAACACCATTAACCTGAGGGCAGTGTGTGTGTCTGTTCATTTTTGCATCTGAGTGTGTTCCCAGTCTAGCTATAGTTGCCCACATCTCTCCTCTCCTGTGTGTGTGTGCTTGTTTCCTGTCCTAATGGGTAGTGTATGTATGATTGCATGACTACATGCCTCATCTGAGCTGCATTCTCTCTTTCACGCAAATGAGCCAGAACTTACTGTTGCTGTTCAGCATTTAGCTTTGTGTTTGCTTGCGTGAGTGTCCGTGTGTGTGTGCGTGTGTGTGCGTGTGTGTGTGTGTGTGTGTGTGTGTGTGTGTGTGAGTGCGTGTGCAACCTGCTGGGGAAAAAAGAAAGAAACAAAAGACATGAAAGATGTTCTGAGGAAAGAGAGATGATAAGATGGTTACAGTGGTGTGGGTGTGAGGGAGACAGACAAAGAGGGAGACAAAGAAATAAAGATGAGAGAATGAGAGAGGAAAAGGGAGACAGTGAGAGAGAATCTGTAGTAATTGTCATAGACCGACATAATTATAGTCTCCCCTCTACTTTCTCCTGCTTTAATATCTATCCCTGAGCTCTTCAACACTGGCTAGAGATTTTATGCATATTAAGTGGACATTTTTATATATAGTGGACAATGAAAGCCTTTCCTCCCTCTTATTTTCTTCTTCATTTCTTATTAGTTATCCCCCTCTTCTCTCTTTTTCTGTTCAACTTTTTTCAACTTATTTTTTTCGAATCTCAACCCTTCTCATATCTTCCCTGTCTTCATCTAAACTCTCTTTTCCTTTTTCTCATTTCCTTTTTCATCATCCTCTTGTCCTCTCCTCTCTTCTCGTCTCATCTCCTGTTCTCTTTTCACATGTTCTCTCATCTTCTCTACATTCTCCTTCTTATGATCTTTTCGAATGCTATATTCTCTTTTCCTCCATCCCCTGCCTTTAGTTTTTTTATTTGTAGATTATTCTCTACTCTTACACAGTAAATAGACTGAGATTATCTTCTATTGTCTTCCCTGTTTTACATATAGAGACTTTGAGCTGATCCTGAGCCAAACCAGTCACAGTGTCTCCAGCAGACCGAGGGAGTGGGCTCAGCCAATCAAAGTGATTAGCAGACTCGGACAGCCAATCACGGCGACTCTAGCAACATGACGACCAACCAGCTGTGGCCAACTGAGAAGGGTATAGAAAGACTATAACTGCCTGTCTACCCCACCACCCTGTACCCCTCTACACTGCCTTGAACTCGAGCCCCCCATCAACTCCCAGTCTCTACCCCCTCAGTTCAGTAAGCACCCTCTAACAGCCTCCAAAGCCCTTCTTCCACCATGACCAATAACAGCAGCTCCCCTGGCATCTGGGAGACCACTGATTGGTCCGAGTCAGGCCAGTGCCCGCCCTCGGTGTGCGGGGCCACATTCCTTATTGTGGCCTACAGCACGGTGATCGCGGTGGGGTTACTAGGCAACATGGGCCTGGTGTTCATCATTGGGCGGCAGAAGGAGTTGCGTAACGTCACCAACATTCTGATCGCCAACCTGTCCTGCTCGGACATCCTGATGTGTGTGGTGTGTCTGCCAGTCACTGTCATCTACACTCTGATGGACCGCTGGGTATTGGGGGAGGCACTCTGCAAGGTGAGAACAGAGTTCCTGCGCCTGTATGTTTATTGGTTAACCGTTCCGTGTTTGTTTGTGTGTGTCTGTAATCTGTCTTTTTTTTCTCCTCCCGCTCCCTCTCTTCTCCCTCATATATCTCCTCTCTTCCCTCTCAGGTCACTCCGTTTGTACAGTGTGTGTCAGTGACGGTGTCTATATTCTCCCTGGTGTTGATTGCGTTGGAGCGCCATCAGTTGATCCTGCACCCTACTGGCTGGTCCCCAGCAGCAGGCCACTCCTATCTGGCCGTAGGTCTCACCTGGTTGGTCGCCTGCTTAATATCCCTCCCCTTCCTATCCTACAACATTCTGACTGACGATCCCTTCCAGAACCTCACACTGCCCGCCAACCCCTTCAGGTTAGTGTGTGTGTGTGTTTGATTGTGCATGCCAGATGTAGGACTCTCTCTCTCTCTTCCTCTCTCTCTCTCTCTCTCTCTCTCCTCAGAGACCATGTGATCTGTATGGAGAAATGGCCGACAGATAGACACCGTCTGGCCTACACCACCTTCCTGCTGCTGTTCCAGTACTGCGTCCCCCTGCTATTGGTGCTGCTCTGCTACCTCCGCATTTTCCTACGCCTACGTCGACGCAGGTGACCCACACATGCACGCACGCACACACGCAAGCAGGCACACACACACACACACATGCACGCACACACGCAAGCAGACACACACACACACACACAGGACAGTCAAAGAATTGGCAAATTAATGAGTCGTTCATAGTCAATGGAGTCATTGTGAAGAAAAGTTGAAGACGAATGAGCTTACTCAGACGCAGGTAATACATCAGGACAGGATTCAATGAATGGTAGTCAATTAATTACCAATGGTGAATGGGAGAATTAAATAAATGAAAGAGTGCAGTAGTAGTCCAATGATTATCAAAGAGGATAGACAGTGAACAGTTGATGAGTAAATGTTAATGAAGTTCATGAGTACCTGATATAGTGTGGAGTACCTGGTATAGTGTGGAGTACCTGGTATAGTGTGGAGTACCTGGTATAGTGTGGAGTACCTGGTATAGTGTGGAGTACCTGGTATAGTGTGGTATAAATCCCATCCATCTAGTCCGTTCCTGTGGCCCCCCCAAGTCCATTCCTTTGTTTCTCCCATCCAGGGACATGGTGGAGCGGATCCGGAATGCCCGAGGAGCCCAGAGGATCAATGCTATGCTGGCGGCCATCGTAGCTGCCTTCGCCCTCTGCTGGCTGCCGCTCAACGTGTTCAACACGATATTCGACTGGCACCACCAGGTGCTGCCTGCCTGCCAGCACGATGCTTTGTTCTCTGCCTGCCACCTCACTGCAATGGCCTCCACCTGTGTCAACCCTGTGGTGAGTGGACTGGACTAGAATTGAACTTCACTGAATTGAAATTAAATTAACTTCATTTTTATTCAACTCAACTGTATTGATACAAATTTTGGAAATGGAAATGTCATTACAAACATGTGCTGGTGTTGTACATTATATAATAATAATAATAATAATAACGCCTTTTCTGCACACACACACACACACACACACACACACACACACACACACACACACACACACACACACACACACACACACACACAGGTGTATGGCTTCCTGAACAGTAACTTTCAAAAGGAGTTGAAGGTTCAGCTGCAGCGCTGCCACTGTGGCTTGGGGGCGCCAGAGAGCTATGAGAATTTCCCACTCTCTACCGTCGGCAGCGAGGGGATAACCAAGATGTCAACGCTGAACCGGGCAGGGTCAATCAGCACCGCGCTGCCTCCACGGGCCGAGCCCAGTGTTAGCATGCGCAGCTAATGTCTAGCCAACAGAGTGGCTAATGCTAATGGATGAGTAGTGTAGCGTCTACAGCTGTCAGACAGGGTGTAAACAACAAGGATACAGTTCATATCAAGTAAGCAGCAAACAGACAAACCCTCAAATGAACAGAGCTGGCATAGAGCAGCAAAGGCTAATGGACAGAGCTAGCATAGAGCAGCTAACGCTAATGGACAGAGCTAGCGGCTGATGCTAAAGAGAGACAGAGTGGAAATAAGCTGGACAGACAGGACAGACAGATCTAGTTGGCCACAGTTTCCATGAGGTTCAGTCAATTTCTGAATTCCTATAAAGCATTGCAGGCCGAGCAGACTATACAGGACTGATGAATGCACTTAGCTAAAATAAAAATGAACGAACAGATCCATACAGCTAATCAACGGAGCAGCTCGTGGACAGAGAGCACACTTGCAGCTACGCTAGGTAGCATACAGCTGGAGAGACTGCGACAGAGTGACAGACCCAGGGACGTGTGGGCTCTGTTTCCATGGTGACGGGGTATTTCTGAACTAAGTCAGTTTGTTCCCAGAAGAATTGTCGTCACCAGAGTTTGACATCATCCTGGGGTGTTAAGCTGCTGTCACGCCAGTCAGATGGATGGACAGACGGTCAGTCAGTCAGTCAGACAATTCCGAACTCAGGGCTGCCTTGAGCTGATATGGCAGCTGTCTGTCTAACATCAGAATAACCCTGTTGACACTGACAGCCCTCCCTCTCAGTCGCTGTCTCCCTGTGAGCTGTTCAGTAATCAGAGAGATCAGTCTGAGACATGCTGATGAAAGAGACGGAGAGAGGGGAGGAGAGAGAGAGAGTCCCTGATGTTGCTTACGCATTGCAGACAGATCATACATACACACAGCTGGCTGACCGGACTGGCTGTCTGGTCTACTGACTGTCTGGCTGGTCTACTGTCTGGCTGTCTGGTCTACTGACTGTCTGGCTGGTCTACTGTCTGGCTGTCTGGTCTACTGACTGTCTGGCTGGTCTACTGTCTATCTGTCTGGGTGGCCGACTGGCTGATTGGCTGGCTGGCCTACTGTAGATCTTCATCAATAATTTATGATTATACAGAACAGTGGAAATGGATGTAAAAAAATATATATCATGATTTTTATATTTTTGTCTAAAAGTAAAACAAAATTCCACTTCTTTTTTCCATTTGTGGTGAAAGTGCCAAAGCTCCAGCTTGATGTTGTGCATCTGTAATTTTATATATGGAGTGTTATTGTTATTGTTTTTGTTAGCTCTGATTTTAAGGATCCAACCATATCGCTCATGTATAAAATTAGTATCAGCTTTGGTGTGTGTGTGTGTGTGTGTGTGTGTGTGTGTGTGTGTGTGTGTGTGTGTGTGTGTGTGTGTGTGTGTGTGTGTGTGTGTGTGTGTGTGTGTGTGTGTGTGTGTGTGTGTGTGTTCAGGATATAATCACCTCAGCCCTTCTCATTGGCTCCTGCTCCAGACATTGAGGCCTGTTAGGATCTTAACATCAGGCAGTTTCCTGCTTCACGAGAGCCAATCATGTGTAAACATGTAACTTCTGCTACATGCTAATGTGTTAGCTTTGGCCGGTCCAGAAACAATCCTGGCCCCTAACTCCTGGGCCCTGAGTGCTGAACTAGAACAGGATCCTAGTGCATATATGAACTCACCACTGTAGTACAGATGTCGGATTTGAATTTGATCACTCTTTTGTCCCTCTCTCGCTTGCTCAAACACTGAAGCACCAGACAGTACCCCCCTACTGCTACTGTAGTAATAGGTCCTATTACTCCAACATTCAAATGTACAAAAGTGTCAAGTGTACAAAAATGTCAAGTGTATCCGAAATGCAGCCGTACAGTAGGCTACATCCAAACTATAGCCTACTGTAGCCTATCAAAACGAATTGCACACATAGGCCTATAACATGAGATGTTAAGGTGAAATTGAGAGTAGTGAGGAATGGAGCGTTAAGGTAAGAGAGCGACTGATAAAGAATACAAAGGCAAAAAGGTTACGAATCAACTATCGAAATGTAGTTCAATTGTGGCATTGGGTGGTCTAGCGGGCTTGGTTCTGGCACACACCCTTCTGACAGCCACATCCTTCTGACACATATCATTCAAACCACCCGATTGACTTGATTTAGTTACACATTTCAAATACTTACACATTTCAAAGACACGTAGATTTTTTTTTTTTTTTAAGAGACCATACCAGACACTAATATTTGAAAGACTTTTGTATTTAATGGGTAACACAAATAGGAATTGTGAAGATGAATATCAAATAATAACAGTAGGCTACGCCAACATTAGTTTCCATTCGTACAAAGTGTTGGGGGTAAAAATGCCACAGTCGATTTGCCGTGGTAGATGAGGAAACGCTTGATTTCAATTGTACTGAATGCTTGTTAAACACATAACTCACCCTTAGTCTGTTCGAAAAGGACAGAGGCCTGGGTTCAATCGGATCAATCGTTAACCGGAGAAAGCAGACACCCGCATAGCCAATGATTTGGCGTTGTTGGAGATGGAACTGCACCCGAGCCATCAAATGGTGAGCAGCTGCTCTTGCAATCATTGTCATGAAGCCACACCTGCCACCCTTGAATTATGAAATTCAGAACGAGGAAGTGTACGCTATATAGAAATAATTGAAAATCATGAAACTAAATAATGAGGCTTTCTATCATCCTCATCGAGATGTATAGTACATCTCAAATTCCAGTGTTCCAACTTGTAAACAGGGCTGCATGGGATTTCTGTTAATGCGACTCCGTGCAGCCAATGGCAATGTCCGCTTTAGGTATAATCAGTGGTGCAGCCAATGGCAATGTCCGCTTTAGGTATAATCAGTGGTGCAGCCAATGGCAATGTCCGCTTTAGGTATAATCAGTGGTGTCTATTCATGGGTGCCAAGGGAAGCCAGGCTTCCCAAAATATACAGTACCAGTCAAATGTTTGGGCACACTTACTCATTCCATAGTTTTTCTTTATTTGTACTATTTTCTACATTGTAGAATAATAGTGAAGACATCAAAACTATGAAATAACACGTATGGAAGTAACCAAAAAAAGTGTTAAACAAATCAAAATATCTTTGAGATTCTTCAAAGTAGCCACCCTTTTGCCTCGATGACAGCTTTGCGCACTCTTGCATTCTCTCAACCAGATTCATGAGGTAGTCACCTGGAATGCATTTCAATGAACAGGTGTGCCTTGTTAAAAGTTAATTTGTGGAATTAATTTCCTTCTCAATGAGTTTGATTCAATCAGTTGTGTTGTGACAAGGTAGGGGGGTATACAGAAGATAGCCCTATTTGGTAAAATACCAAGTCCATATTGTGGCAAGAACAGCTCAAATAAGAAAAGAGAAATGACAGTCCATCATTACATTAAGACATGAAGGTCAGTCAATCGGGAAATCGTCACTCCTATCAAATCCCATTGAGAGCATACGCCATTGACAGAAAAAGTTGAATTGTTGCATCTCGTTGTGTTGTCCTCCGGTGACTAGCTAGCCGTCTAGCTAAAATGGTCATTTTCCTAAATTAGCCATGGATGGAGATAGGGATTTGGACTTGTGGTTTTCTCTGCACTGTTCAATGATTATAACGAAACAAGATTCTCTGGTCTGATGAAACCAAGATTGAACTCTTTGGCCTGAATGCCAAGTGTCACGTCTGGAGGAAACCTGGCACCATTCCTACTGTGAACCATGGCGGTGGCATCATGCTGTGGGGATGTTTTTCAGCGGCAGGGACTGGGAGACCAGCCAGAATCGAGGCAAAGATGAACTGAGCAAAGTACAAAGAATCCTTGATGAAAACTTGCTCCACGCCTCGGTACCTCAGACTGGGGCTAAGGTTCACCTTCCAACAGGACAACCACCCTAAGCACACAGCCAAGCAACGCAGGAGTGGCTTCGGGACAAGTCTCTGAATGTCCTGAATGACCTGAAAATAGCTGTGCAGTGACACTCCCCATCCAACTTGACAGAGCTTGAGAGGATCTGCAGAGAAGAATGGGAGAAAATCATCAAATATAGGTGTGCCAAGCTTGAAGCGTCATACCCAAGAAGACTTGAGGCTGTCATCGCAGCCGAAGCTGATTTAGCAAAGTACTGAGTAAAGGGTCTGAATACTTATGTAAATGTCATACAATTCTACAAATCAGTTTTTGCTTTGTCATTATGGGGTATTATGAGAACAAAAAAATGATTTCATCAATTTTAGAATAAGGCTGTAACGTAACAAAAATGTGGAAAAAGTCAAGGGGTCTGAGTACTTTCCGAATGCACTGTATATGTGTACATATAGGTAGGGGTAAGGTGACTAGGCAGCAGGATACTAGGGTCCCTTCGGTAGGACTTGCAAACCATAGTTGGCTTGGCTGTGCATCCTGCTGGAAGCATGCATTGTCCAACCTAATCCTGAAGGCATGGTTCATCAATATAGAGCTTTTCAGTCTCAAAAGGCCGTGATCCTTTGAACGTGTATTACCATGAATAAAACAGAATATTCCTCATTTAAGTTCATACTGTATGGGTTAAATGGAATAGTAACTGAAATATGGACACTGACTATAGGCTCACGCAGCGTCATATAATATATAATGTAATTATGCACTTCTTGCAGAAAAATTATACAGCAAATGCTAATTTTGTCTTGGGAACAAGAGAGGAGAAATATGATTCTTTTCAGCATCTCTTGAGAAAATGCAAATGCGCATGTAATGTGCCATCTTTCTTTGCCACTGTTATGCAAGCAGACAGTATTTCGACCACATAAAATATGCACCCAAGATGAACTGAAGTCTTTCATCATTTTCTCAGCTTTTTCATGTTCATAAAACCAGTCAAACTGATGACATTGGACATTTTGCACAGGACCAATATTTCCACTGTTTTCAAATTCTTGTTATTTCTCCCAGGTCCCTGGAATGAAACAGACAATTTTACCTGTGTTAACTAGATTACTGATGCATTCATTATATCAATGTAAAACATTATTCTGGTGAGGACTACTTTATTTAGTAGAGACTTCTGGGGAAACAAGTTAGGCTTACATGCAGCTTTTCTTCTGTCCTGTCTAACTATAGCCCGACAAACAAATGGCTGACCAAATGTCCGAAAATATCATATGGCTGACCAATTGTCGGAAATTATAATATTCTAATCAGATGAAAACATCATCACACAACACCCATGATATGCGAAACTGAACCTGCGCAGACTGTGAAAAACAACAGCAAGCCGGATAAGAAGTTTACATATGCCACAGTATCCCGTCTAAAATCAACAAGCTTTTTCCCAGGTTATTGTAAACGGGATATGATGTTTACATCCGTCAACTTAGAAAGCAGAATACTTGAGTATCCTGAATAATAACGGGATATTGGTGTGCATGTAAACGTGGACACTGTCATCCAAACCCAACCCAACATTTACTCGATGTGACTCACCCAGGTTCCAAACTCCTTTTTAGATGAGACTAACTTTATGTCAAAAATTATCCTATTTACAGTTTGTAGTCAATGTTGTCACTAGAATAAATGTTTCTGACAGCAGGGTAGCCTAGTGGTTAGAGCGTTGGACTAGGAACTAGAAGGTTGCAAAGTTCAAACCCCCGAGCTGACAAGGTACAAATCTGTCATTCTGCCCCTGAACAGGCAGTTATCCCACTGTTCCTAGGCTGTCATTGAAAATAAGAATTTGTTCTTAACTGACTTGCCTGGTTAAATAAAGATACACAAATAAATAAAATGTTTTGATGCCACAGAGGCTGTTTTCAAAGGGATTAGTTATTTTTTAGGGGCAATTTCTCTTTAAAGACTTTGGTTGTAAGCAGGACTAAGGTAACACAGAAATTGTTTAGGGCGCAATAATGAGGTAACCAATATGGATGCAATTGAGATCAGCTGTGCGGATTAATTTAGCTGATTAATTTAGCTGTTATTGATGGTTTAACGAGACATCAACTGACGATAATCTAGTGCCATCAATGGTTTGCAATAGGCCTCTTGTTTTTTGATTATATTCTAATACACTCTTTATGCTACCCATTAGCCTGTCCATTGTTACATACTGTAATGAAAGGTGTGAGAACCGATAATAGCCTACTGTTTGTGTTTCCCTGGCTGAGTTGATGAGCTGTCTTGAGCCATCGGTTGATTGACAGATGTAGGCCTACTGTAGAACGATAAACCTTCCTCCAGTGTGGATGCTCGCCCATGTTTTATAGTTAGGCTATTTACAATACCTTCAGAAAGTATTCATACCCCTTGACTTGTTCCACATTTTGTTGTGTTACAGCCTGAATTCAAAAATGATTACATAGATTTTGTTTTTCTCTCTCACCTATCTACACACAATACCCCATAATGACAAAGAGAAAACATGTTTTTAGAAATGTTAGAAAATGTATTGAAAATGAAATACAGAAACATTGAATGTAGTATTTAACACCCCTGAGTCAATACATGTTAAAGTCACCTTTGGCAGTGATTACAACTGTAACTTTGCATCTCAGGAACATTCACCTGGTAAGAAACTCCAGTGTATATTTGGCCATGTGTTTTAGGCTATTGTCCTGCAGAAAAGTGCATTTGTCTCCTCGTGTCTTTTGGATTGTAAACTGAACCAGGTTTTCCTACAGGATTTTACCTGTGCTTAGCTCCAGTTCATTTATTTTGTATCCTTCCCGATGACAAACATACCCATAACATGATGCCACCACCATTATGCTTGAAAATATGAAGAGTGGTACTCAGTGATGTGTTTTGTTGGATTTCCCCCAAACATAATGCTTTGTATTCAAGATATACAATTCATTTCTCTGACAAATTCTTTGCAGTTTTACTTTAGTGCCTTATTGCAAACAGGATGCATGTTTTGTAATATTTGTATTCTGTACAGGCTTCCTTCTTTTCACTCTTTCATTTAGGTTAGTATTGTGGAGTAACTACAATGTTGTTGATCTATTCTCAGTTTTCTCCTATCACAAGCCATTAAACTCTGTAAATGTTTTAATCCCGGGGCAGTTTCCTTCCTCTCCGGCAACTGAGTTAGGAAGGACGCCTGTATCTTTGTCGTGACTGGGTGTATTGATACATCATCCAAAGTGTAATTAATAACTACCATGCTCAAACGGATATTCCATGTCTGTTTTTTTTTTTACCATCTACCAATAGCTGCCCTTATTTGTGAGGCGTTGGAAAACCTCCCCGGTCTTTGTGGTTGAATCTGTTTGAAATTCACTGCTCAACTGAGGGACCTTACAGATAATTGTATGTGTGGGTTACAGAGATGAGGTAGTCCTTTAAAAATCATGTTAAACGCTATTATTGCACACAGAGTCAGTCCATGCAACTTCTTATGTGACTTTTAAAGCACATTTTTACACCTCAACGTATTTAGGCTTGCCATAACAAAGGGGTTAAATACTTTATTGACTCAAGACATTTCAGCTTTTCATTTTGTTATTCATTTGTAAACATTTCTAAAAACATAATTCCACTTTGACATAATGGGGTATTGTGTATAGGCCTGTGACACAAAATCTCAATTGAACGCAACAAAATGTGGAAAAAGTCAAGGGGTGTGAATACTTTCTGAAGACAATATAGTTATGGTCTGGTGTGGATATCCCTTACTTTTAGTGAGATTTCCATTGCTAAGTAGTTATGGTCCGTCTACAGTAGCATAAGCCTACTGTACTTCCAGTTTGATGCCGGCATTTGAAGTCATCCTTATTATGGATTTTAAAGCCTGTATTGAATGGCTTTAACATTTCATCTCGTCAAGGTGTCAAGATGTTGCATTTCAGCCTATCCAAAGAAAATGTTGTTGGGCTGAGACACTTTTCTTTGATGTGTAAATTATCACACTATTCCTTTTACTTCTTGAATTTTTTTTAAATGAACTTGCGTGCCTAAATTCATTGAAAAATGAACGATCCAATGGTGGAACTTTCCCACTCATTCAGTGTGTGAGTCAAAGGTCAAAGGGAAAACTTGCAATGTATTCAAGAGTTAAAAGTCCTCCCGAAGTGTTTCATTTCCTACTCAAACTCTTCGACCTGAATTCCAGCATACAGAGTTTATTTTCTATTTCTTTGTTGGTTTTCTCTTTCAATGGTGGAACATAGCATATATTGTTGCTTGCTAGATTTGTTCATGTTCTATGAATCAGTTTAGCCTACCTTATATTTAGCCTAATCAGGTTTTATGTTGGACGTGTGCTCACAATCAAATTGTTATTGTCCAATGACTTATTCTTTCTAAAAGGTATTTTTTTTACATGTTCGTAATTGTGTAGCTTTTATTGTAGAGGTAGAACAGTGTTGGGAAGACGGGGAAGCTGGGGAAGCTGGGGAAGACGGGGAAGCTGGGGAAGACGGGGAAGACGGGGAAGCTGGGGAAGACGGGGAAGCTGGGGAAGCTGAGGAAGACGGGGAAGCTGGGGAAGACGGGGAAGCTGCGGGAGTTAAAGAGAAGTGGAAATGTACTGCATTGTTTGCCTTGAACATATAATAAAACAATTGATATAAAAATAAAAATAAAGATTTTCCCTGACAAAATAAAATCTACATTTATTATAATCCACATAAGAATTCACACGAGACGTGCTGTATCCTGCAGGTAGCCTACATAGGCTACTTGAACTGGTGCCCAGCGGAACTGCAGTCTAAGCTACAATGTATGTAGCCCCGCTACTTTTACAGCCTCGCTACTGTATATAACCTGTCTTTTTACTGTTGTTTTATTTCTTTACTTACCTACTGTTCACCTAATACCTTTTTTTGCACTATTGGTTAGAGCCTGTAAGTAAGCATTTCACCCTAAGGTGAATGAATACCTGTTGTATTCAGCAAACGTGACAAATAAACAAACGCCGCTTCCAGTTGTCCCCTGGCGGTGATTCTAAATATTTCTTCAGACATTCACATCCCCTTTTGCTGCAGGATTATTCTCCTTCTGCGACCAAAAAGGGGTCAAATTTAAGATCCGACATGTGTAGGCGTGCTACAGAGGGTCATATAATATTGACGATGTTTCTATTCCACAGTCTATCTGGTCACGCTGTTGATACTCCTGTATCACATATTGATATAGCTCCAGTTCTCATGGTTAATCGGGCATGGAGGATAATAGATTGGAATCTGAATGTATTGGCGAGAGAATAAATGTTTACAGAGAGACAGAATGATGAAAAGAATACTACTGTAAAGTACTGTTAGTCGGACCGGTTGGTATGACAACCACAAGGAGTTGTCTTAAGCAGAAACGATCAGGCTGTAGATCAGAGGGGATAAAAGGATAACAGGTCCTGGATCAGATGGAAGAGGGTTAGATTGAGGGAAGCTTCTGTACTCCAGCTCCCAGACTTGAACTGTCATCCTTTCTCTCCACTGTACTCACACGCTTTACTCACATGCTTACTGTATTCTGACAAATTACTGTGCTGCTGTAAAACAAATACTGTACTGAGAAATACGGTACTGAGAAACCGGGCATTGTTATTCTGAAGGGTTGGGAATAACCCTGCCTCATACTTGTTGTAGATGTTCATACGCTGAAATAAGAAATCCTGAATTTGAATTCCTGTTTCAGTAATAGATGTAATTATGGTGTAGGTACTTCCAACACACTTCACCGAGTCAGAGTACAAAACATGCCATGGAAAAGAAACACGACACACATGCACACACACACACACACGGAGGAGTTAAGACTGCCGTCACCAGCCGTTCAAATCGCACACAACAATTTGACAAGACACATTTGACTCAGCATCTCTGGATGATTTCCTTGCCAAGAATATACTGTTTCAACCATCAACTCCAAGGGCTAAACACCCACCCACGCACGCACACACACTCACACAGTGACACTCACACAGTGACACATACACGCACGTAGCCATTTTGCTCCTCGCAGCTAGGTGAGGAGAGAATCACGGTTTTATTTCTGGTTTTGTTTCCAATCCTTTTTAATTCATCTGAAAAGAAGAGGCGCCAACTCTAGATATGTTACGTTGTGTTTCTATCTGTGATATGACGATCTCCCCCTTGCCTTGGTGCCCCATGGTGCATCACTCTGTATGTTGTGGAGGAGTGTTTGGTAAGCTGATGCATGTTGCTGGTTCATTTAAGACACGCGCGCGCGCACGCACGCACGCACACATACTCACTCAAAGACATGAGTTAAAAGATAGATAACAGGCGGTTAAGGCTGTATGAGTCACGACAACATAAACATAATCATCGTGTGTGTGTGTGTTTGTGTGTTGCATAATCACCACCCTAAGTGTGTTTGCCCTCACTAATGATCACACACTCATACATACAGGGACCTTGACATAGATTGCAGGGACAGCAAACACAGACATTTAATGACACTACAGTGTGCTGGACATGACTACAAGACATCTGGACAATTGATGCGTGTGCTTTTGAGTGTGTCTGTACCGTAACTTTCAGAGAGAGCAGTTTATTATGTTGAAGTGGACTGAGATTCTTTTCAAATGCACTTTAAACCAAAAAAAAATAATGTTTATCTTTCTTTTTCTTCTGTTTTCTGATGAACGTAACAGAGCCTCACGCAGATGTAGCCTCTGACCCAAGCTTTCCTTTTAGATGTCTTCATTGATTTCTAATATACTTTCCATTGTAGATTTTTACGAGGCTGAAATGTTCTGTAAATGTCTTTGAATACAAGAGTTCAACCTGTATCTCTGTGGTTTTGTGTTCCTTCAAGGATTCATAGCTAAAAATGTAATTTTTTTTGTTTTGCTGGAATGTCACAAGTCAGGTGAGGATACTCGGCTTGAGAGAGGGATGGATAGGAGTCAGGGCTTTAGGAGAGAGCTTGTTGCCTCCTGCTAGTATTCCCTTCCCTTCCTCTGTAATTCTTGCAGATCTGAGTCTCCATGGAGCAGATTACAGTGGCTGTGGAGTAAATCTGTGTGGGGGGTTTTTCTCGCACATATGGGCCTGCTTGCGTGTGCGTTTGTGAGAGAGAGTAAATGTGTTTGTGTTAGGGTGTTACTCTCTCCTCTTTGTGTAGTCTGTCCCTAATATTTCAGTGGTTCTTTCCTCCCTCTCGCATGGCGGAAGATTTCACGGATGGCTGCAGGAACAGGTCTCTCACCTCACTGTTGTGTTAAACATGATGAGCGAGAGAGAGAGGCTAGCAATTACTGATTCAATGCAGTTTCCCTGACTTCACTTTCTTCCTGCTCCCCCTTGTCGTTCCCCGGGCCCCACACTCTGTTCTCTCCTCATTTATCTCTTGATAACTCATAAATAATTCATCATGTTATTTTCCTTCAAAATAAAGACAGAACATCAGAGACGTGCCAGACAATTTTTTGATTTTATTTATACTCTCTTTCTCTCTGTTCCCCCCTGTCTCTCCCATCCCCTCTCTCTCTCTCTCTCTCTCTCTGTCGTCCCCTCCATAAATACCATGACAACACCATGGTGAGACAGACACACACGGAAACACACTGCCAGGTCTGAGTGTATGCCAACCACTGGCTTTAAAACATTGAAGCATACTCTTTTATAACCTTGTCTGTCTCTCTGTGTGGTGGTGACTGGGGAAGAGACGTTTGCAGTCACCAGCGCACACACACACACACACACACACACACACACACACACACACACACACACACACACACACACACACACACACACACACACACACACACACACACACACGCACACGCACAACGCCACAGCAAAGATAACTGCATAGCAACTGTGTTAACACCGTTAACACGATGCACACTTGAACTGTCCCCGACACTACGGTGGCCCTCCACTCATACTTGTTGTAATATCTGTCCGCTTGGACATACCATAGATCGATGTTTGCGTGCATAATAAATAAATCAGGTTTGATATATCCCTCGGAGAAGAACCCCCACAGACTGCCACTGGTAAGTCTGGCTTACTGCTGCTCGTTACTCCTCACAGTTCCTCCAGCCCCTGTTGTAACAGAGACACCTGGTGGTGAGAGACCCATTGCTACACGAGCTCACTGATGAAAGCAACACGTCAGCTCTGTACTGTAGAGAACCCTTTTTTTAAAAAAAACAAGAAATGTCTTACAAAATAAATACTTTCTTTTTTTCTTTTTTAAACAACATCAGTCTCAGGTGGCGATTGTCAGTGTCCCATTAGGATAGAGTCCCCGCATCAATGGGAGACAACACAGTGCAAAATGTAAGCTTCATTCATATCACTGATTACTAAATGATTCAACGAACAAGCACATCATATACACATGCATCACTCATTAAATCCTTCAATGTAGAGTAGTCTCCGAAACCGGGAACCAAATCTCGTGGTCCTTCTGTAGCTCAGTTGGTAGAGCATGGCGCTTGTAACGCCAGGGTAGTGGGTTCGATCCCCGGGACCACCCATACGTAGAATGTATGCACACATGACTGTAAGTCGCTTTGGATAAAAGCGTCTGCTAAATGGCATATATTATTATTTATTATATATTATCTCACGTGAGCGGCATGCTGCACGTCTGTACACAATCAGACTGCTGTAGAGATACTGTATGTTTAAGTCTTCAACATTTACAGCGGTATGCCGGTGAACTTTGATCGCTGAAGGGTTGGCAAAATAAAGCTAGTGACACTCCTACCTTGCTCTCACACTTGTAATATAGACCTCTTCCTGAGATCTGTTTCAGTCTCTCTGTCTGTCTATCCTTCTCCATCACCAGTCTATCTTTATCCTCCATGTCTGCTGAACTCTCTCAGCATCTCTGTCTGTCTATCCTTCTCCATCACCAGTCTATCTTTATCCTCCATCTGTCTGCTGAACTCCATCAGCATCTCTGTCTGTCTATCCTTCTCCATCACCAGTCTATCTTTATCCTCCATCTGTCTGCTGAACTCCCTCAGCATCTCTGTCTGTCTATCCTTCTCCATCACCAGTCTATCTTTATCCTCCATCTGTCTGCTGAACTCCCTCAGCATCTCTGTCTGTCTATCCTTCTCCATCACCAGTCTATCTTTATCCTCCATGTCTGCTGAACTCTCTCAGCATCTCTGTCTGTCTATCCTTCTCCATCACCAGTCATCTTTGTCTGCTGAACTCTCTCAGCATCTCTGTCTGTCTATCCTTCTCCATCACCAGTCTATCTTTATCCTCCATCTGTGAACTCTCTCAGCATCTCTGTCTGAACTCCCTCAGCATCTCTGTCTGTCTATCCTTCTCCATCACCAGTCTATCTTTATCCTTCATCTGTCTGCTGAACTCCCTCAGCATCTCTGTCTGTCTATCCTTCTCCATCACCAGTCTATCTTTATCCTTCATCTGTCTGCTGAACTCCCTCAGCATCTTTGTCTGTGAGATCATGACGTTCCTCTGTAACTCAGGTAGAACGATCTTCAGCAGGTTTCTCTCTGCTTCATCTCTGGCCTCTCCTTCAAGGTTCTCCATGATCTCCTCAGTCTGCGTGCGTCTCTCCTTCCTCTCCCTCCTCTCATTCTCTCTAAATCTTTCCATATCCTCCCTTCTATCAGACTCTCTCTTCAGCTCCGTCTCCAGCTCTTCTCCTCTCTATCTTCTTTCACCTGTCTCTCCAGTTCAGTGGGCCTTTCTCTGAGTGTTCTGGTATCTTCCTCATATATCACCCCTCAGCTTTAGAGTCCTGCAGCTCCCTCTCAACCCTCTGTCTCATCTCTTTATGACCTGGGCCTCTGCCTCCTACTATATCTGACTGCTGTAGAAGCTCTTCCTGTTTCCTGCCTACATCTCCACTACCTGCTCCAAGAACTCTGAGACCTGAGTGCCACGGGCCCTGTCCTTGATGTTGAAAACATGGTACCTGCTTCCACATTTCTCTACAAGCTGCTGGAGGTCCTGGCTCCCTGCTTGGAGACTCTGCACAATGCTCTACTGGTAGGACCAGGAGGAAGGCCTGGGGTCCCGGGGCAGACAGACTGACACAGAGCCACACATCCTGTCGCATATCCTCCAGAGAGAGTCCAGGGCAGATTCAGTCTGGAGTGTCCACCAGCACCAATTGTCATTTACATTGAATTATAAACTGGGTGGTTCGAGCCCTGAATACTGATTGGCTGACAGCCGTGGTATATCAGACCGTATACAACTGGTATGACAAAACATTTATTTTTACTGCTCTGAGTACGTTGGTAACCAGTTTATAATAGCAATAAGGCACCTCGGGGGTTTGGTATTGCTTAAATATATCATGTTTGGACAAAATTAGATTTTATTTAACCCTTATTTTACCAGGTGAGTGGACATAGAACACATTCTCATTTACAGCAACAACCTGGGGAATAGTTACAGGGGAGAGGAGGGGGGGTGAATGAACCAATTGGAAGCTGGGGATGATTAGGCGGCCATGATGGTATGAGGACCAGATTAGGAATTTAGCCAGGACGCCGGGGTGAACACCCCTACTCTTACAATAAGTGCCATGGGATCTTTAGTGACCACAGAGAGTGAGGACACCTGTTTAACGTGCCATCCATAAGATGGCACCCTAAACAGGGCAATGTCGCCCTGGGGCATTGGAATATTTTTCCTCCAACACCAAATCGAGCAGCATCTGGTCTCCCATTCAGGGACCAACCCTGCTTAGCTTCAGACACAAGCCAGCAGTGAGATGCAGGGTGGTATGCTGTTGGTCAATATAATAATAACCTCACAATATAATACTTTGACTTAGTTTCATAGTTATGTTGATGTAGGTTCTGAAAAGTGCAAACATTCAAACACTATAAATGGATTGGATTATTGGAGTGATGTGTGATGTCATGCCTGCTCATTAATACACAAATAGTGTTTGTGTTCCCCTCCAAATCCCTTCATAGGTTTTATGCTGCATCGAAACATTTCTTTACATATTTCCTCTTTAAGTTTTCTCACCAGAACATTGCTGTAGTTCTCCAATTCTGTGAAAGTCGTTGAATTGTTTCGATAAATTGGAGATATTTTGGGGATATTTAGCAACATCTTCTTTATGAGCAGTGTGTGTCAAGTTGACACGCCGGAAAAGTCCATGCTAAAATAAAACCAACCACCCACTGGGGGAAAAATGGTTGAATCAAAGTGGTTTCGATGTCATTTCAACCCCCCAAAAGATTTGATGATGTTGAATAAACTTGGAAAAGTGATTGGATTTGCAAAAAGTTATCAACGTTAAGGGCATTTCGTATCTATTTCATCCAACTTTTAACTTAAATCCAATGACGTGGAGACATTTTTAGTTGATTTCCCTTTAAATACACGCTAGTTGGAAACTCAATCAAGTGTAAAACAATATCAAGACTCTCCTTTCAATATATATTCACAAAGGCAAAAAAGAACACCTAAAGCAGAGAGCTCGAATGTTTACAACCAGGATGTGTCTTCCGCTTCTGCTTCCTGTTATAGTGAGGAAGAAGAAAAATTGGCAATCATGTGTGACAACCTACAAAATAGCTTCCAACACTCTTCCCAGCAAACTGGATGCAGTCTATCACAGTGCCATCCGTTTTGTTACCAAATCACCTTATACCACCCACCACTGCGACCTGTATGCTCTAGTCGGCTGGCCCTCGCTACATATTCGTCGCCAGACCCACTGGCTCCAGGTCGTCTATAAATCTATGCTAGGTAAAGCTCCGCCTTATCTCACTCAGTTCACTGGCCACGATAACAACACCCACCCACAGCACAAGTTCCAGCTCACTGATCATCCCCAAAGCCAACACCTCATTTGGCCGCCTTTTCATTCCAGTTCTCTGCTGCCAGTGACTGGAACGAATTGCAAAAATCGCTGAAGTTGGAGACATTTATTTCCCTCACTAACTTTAAACATCTGCTATCTGAGCAGCTACCCGATCGCTGCAGCTGTACATAGTCCGTCTGTAAATAGCCCACCCAATCTACCTACCTCATCCCCATACTGTTTTTATTTTATTTACTTTTCTGCTCTTTTGCACACCAGTATCTCTACTTGCACATCATCATCTGCTCATGTATCACTCCAGTGTTAATCTGCTAAATTGTAATTATTCACTCCTATGGCCTATTTATTGCCTTACCTCCTCATTCCTTTTGCACACACTGTATATAGACTTTTCTTTTTTCTACTGTGTCATTGACTTGTTTATTGGCTTGTTAATTGTTTACTCCATGTGTAACTCTGTGTTGTTGTCTGTGTCGCACTGCTTTGCTTTATCTTGGCCAGGTCGCAGTTGCAAATGAGAAACTTGTTCTCAACTAGCCTGCCTGGTTAAATAAAGGTGTTCTCAACTAGTCTACCTGGTTAAATAAAGGTGTTCTCAACTAGTCTACCTGGTTAAATAAAGGTGACATAAAAATACATTGAAAAAAATCTGAAAATGCTTTTGACCTCATCAGGTGGCTAAATAAACCTGGAGCAAGGTGTGGTAACTCTCTACAGAGACTTAATTGACTGCTGCTGCACACTACAGAGCTGGCGGGAATTAGGGCTGCATCAGCAGTGGCATTCACATTTTAGAACAGTGATGGGAAACCAAGGCTTTCTGAAGGCTTGCTACTTGGAGCTTCATAATCTGCAAATTAGTGACATCTGGTGGTCAGCAATAAAATAGCAACGTGTAAAAATCAAAGATGTGTCTTTTTCTACAGTTTTTTCATCAACACTTCGTGGTGCTGTGTTAAATCGTTGGTTTAGTGGCCTGTAGACAGTTGGAATGCCAGGTTTTGCATCTTCCATCAAGTTTACTATTTTTCAAAAACGGAATCTATAGCATTTTCTAGGATGGTTAAGACAGAAGCTTATACTAAACTCAATTAAACTAATGCTTTGAACAACGGTGCATTAAGTGTGGTTTCAAATGTTCTAAATAGTGTGTCTTCAACAGGTTTCGACCACTAAACACAAATGCTTAATTTGTCAATTCCATTTACTTTTGATACTAGAATATTTAAAACCAAATACATTTAGACTTTTACTCAAGTAGTATTTTACTTGGTGACTTTCACTTGAGTCATTTTCTAGTGTCAAGTATGACAATTGAGTACTTTCTCCTCCACTGCTCATAACCACGTCCCTGAATGTTCCCTACTCTACCTGCTAAACTACCCCATCAACTTTTGTACAAAATCCTGAATATGTTTGTAAGTATTGTGTCCGGTAGGTCACCGTTTAATAGAAGAAGCTCTGGAAACACGGCGATATCAGTGGGATCTCGCATTTCACAATACACCATTTGAAAAAGCATGTGATCAAACGAAGCTTCGCACATCATTGATGACTTACTACTAATAAAGTGATTCAAACATCGGCACACTGCTTCAAAGTAACATGCTGACCACACCGCTCGAGTCGTGTGCGCGAGCATTGCAAAATATATGTGCACATACACATTGGCGGATTTAGGTATGGGCGACATTGCACGTCACGTGTGTGTGTGTGTGTGTGTGTGTGTGTGTGTGTGTGTGTGTGTGTGTGTGTGTGTGTGTGTGTGTGTGTGTGTGTGTGTGTGTGTGTGTGTGTGTGTGTGTGTGTGTGTGTGTGTGTGTGTGTGTGTGTGTGTGTAACCCCGCATAACATAAACACAATAAATACTTTCCCTTTTGCAAAGTTTTTATTTTCCATATTGTCGGTAACAATGATGATTTTATTATTACTGGGTATGTATGTGGGATGTTCCACCACTATAGATGCTGTGAATAGCGTGTGTAAACGAATGGCCATGTGCTCTCCATTAGAAATGCCTGTAGCAGCATCCTCACCAAATCCTGCTGCTGAGGATGAACCACTGTCTACAGACCCTGCTGCTGAGGATGAACCACTGTCTACAGACCCTGCTGACAGGCCTTCAGCTCTGACTGACAGAATTCGGACACAACTAGTTTGCAGAGGACCAAGTGAGCGACCACCCAACTTTGTTCTCCAGAGGAATGAGAGTGATGGAAGAAGTTGCCACCACAAGTATTTCAGGAAGACCTTGGTGAGTGGTGAAATATATCCCTAGAAGTTGGTTGTTGTATTCTGAAAGAAACAACAGCATTTTCATCTTCTGCTGCAAACTCTTTTCTAATTGTATTTGCTCAGGACTGACAGACTGGGAACATGCAAGGTCTTTGCTGACTTCACACGACAGCAGTCCAGAACACCCAAACTGCATGAAAACAAGGATAGAACTGGCAATGAGGATCAAAAAAGGGGAAACAATTGATAAGCACGAGACGGTACTAATGGAGGATAAGATGGAGAGAGTTGTTGACACGTCTGACTGCTATTGTGCAGTCTCAGACAATTAGAAATCCGACACACAGAAACACTGTACACTCCATCAAATGGAAAGTTCCTCAAAGAAGTTTGAACTGATGGCACAATTTTGATCCAGTCATGAAAGAGCACCTTAACCGTGCCTTAAAAGAGACCTCGAGTCACGCCACCAGCTACATTGGCCAAATTACAGAATGAACTCATTGATATGTTGAGCAGCGAGGTCATTTCAATAAGGGTGAGTGATTGGCAAAATGATTCTCTATCATTCTAGATTTGCACCTCAGATCTCAGCCATACTGAACATTTGTCAGTTGTGATTTTAATTGTGTCACTGAAGGAGGAGCCCCACATAAAGAAACATTTTCTTTTGGAGGCAGAGGAGTCCATGAGGAGTCCATGGGCCAACATTTGGCATCCCCGATTCCTTTTGAGGACTGCAGAGGACAGTCTTATGACAATGGGGCCAATATGAGAGGCAAAAACAAAGGTGTCCATGCCAGACTCCTGGAAATGAATCCAAGAGCTCTATTTGTGCCATGTTGAACCTGGTCGTGGCTGATTCTGCTAAAGGTTCTGTCGATGCCACAGGTTACTTTGGCATCTTACACAAACTGTACACCTTTTTCTCAGCCTCCGCACAGCGATGGGCCATCCTGAAAAAAAATGTGGACATCACTTTGAAGATGTGAACCGACACATGGTGGGAGAGTAAAGTTAAGAGTGTCGAGCCACTGATGTATCAGGCAGCAGCGGTGAGAGAGGCACTGATTGAGGTGAGGGATCAAACCAAAGACTCTATGATAGAGCTTGAGGCCCAGTCCTTGTCAGAGGAGGTGGAATCATACCGCTTCAGCATCTGTACAGCGGTGTGGTATGACATCTTGAGCCAGATCCTACACGTGAGAAAGCTGATGCAGTCTCCCAGGATGCATGTGGATGTTGCAGTCAGTCTTATCAGAAAGACAGAGAGAGAAGGCTCAGCAACTACAGGGCAACAGCCTTTATGACCGCACAAATGTCAGTCAACGATATTTAGAGGCCGTTCTTCAACGAAAAATGACTGAGGTCCACAAAGTTGCACTTTTCATACGAATCATTTGATGAGCCTTTGAGTGATGCCTTGAAAAAGCTGGAGGTGACATTTTTTTATGTCGTTGTTGATGCTGCAACCTCAGCCCTTCAGGAAAGATTTTCCACATTTGGGAAATATGGGAGAGAAGTTGAGTACTGTCGACTTTCCAAAGTCTCTCCAATGAGGATCTGACAGAACAATGTGAGGCCCTTAGTATGACACTGCACTATGAGGAACACTCAGACTTGTATGGCAGAGGCCCTTAGTATGACACTGCACTATGAGGAACACTCAGACTTGGATGGCAGAGGCCCTTAGTATGACACTGCACTATGAGGAACACTCAGACTTGTATGGCAGAGAACTTGCACAGGAAATGAAGAACTTGCCTGACTTGACGTGGCTCTGTGTCAGTCTGTCTGCCCCGGGACCCCAGGCCTTGACTTGCCATCGAAGACCATGACCCTGCTTGGAGATGCTGATATTTATACACGAAAAGGGAGCTCTCAGAAATGTATCCAAATGTGTGGACTGCTCTCAGAATTAGTCTTACTCTTCCAGGGATCGTAGCTGAAGCAGAGAGGAGCTTTTCATGGCTGGAGCTCATCAAATCTTACCTGAGGTCCACCATGTCACAGGAACACCTTAGTGACCTTGCTGTCATCAGTATTAACCATACAATTCCTGGGCAGATTTCTTATGATGTAATTGATGACTTTGCATCAAGGAAAGGCAAGAAAGGGGTTAGATGGCAGTTGTGCAATTTAGTTTGTGTGTTTCTTGTTTGAAGTGCAATAGTGTAATAATCAGGTTCTCCTCTTTATAAGTGTGTTATTCTATTTGTGCAATTTAGTTTTATGTGTGGTAGTTAGCAATAGGGTAATAGTGTAATAATTCCATTCTCCTTTTAAAAAATGTACTACAATTTGTTTCTATTTGGAACTTCTTTTTTATATTTATAAGTCTTGTTTTTATATGTATATATTTCTAAATGTTATGATTATGTATGTGTTGTTCCAAGTGTCTGAATAAAAATGAGGTAGTGCAGAACGGGGAGTTCGCCCAGGGAGCCTTACAACCTAGAGCTGCCACTGCACTTACATGTTATTCAATCATTGCACCCACTTTGCTCGCGAGCATCTGCGTAGCCAGGCGCTAAAATAGAACTTGGTTCTATTTGTGACGCATGAGGTGCTGCAAGTCCCGCCTCTCCCATCTCCTTATTGGTCTTTAGGAGCATATACCCACATGGGTGATTGAAAGATGAACTGAGGTCCACACTCCATTCGGTTGTGGTATTGCACCTCAAAGTTGGTTGCCAACCACGATATAAAGTCCAAAAAAGGAGAAGAAACCTGTAGGAGGAGAGATTACTAGAAACGAACTCGGTTTACCCTTTTATCTGTGGATGAATTGTCGGAGTAGAGGACCTTGTGCATTTCAGATACAATTACAACCCAATGTTGATGTCCCAGGACAAATTAGCTAGCAACTGCAAGCTAGCTAGTTAAATTGCCATAAATGTTTTGGCCTGTCTGTAACGGCTGTTTGAAGAAGTGGACCAAAGCGCAGCTTGGTAAGTGTTCCTGATTTATTAATAGAACTGAACACTGACTAACAAAACACCAAAGAGAACGAACAAAACCGAAACAGTTCTGTCTGGTGCAGACACAAAAACAGAAAACAACTACCGGTACCCACAAAACACAGGTGGGAAAAAGCTACCTAAGTTCTCAGTGAAGTCATTAGGCAGGTTTTCATTGACCCAGGTTTATTTGACAAAAACAATGTCTCAAAAAACAACAACATTGGGACATGTGTGATGGAAATGGCAGCTGTAAGGAAAAAACAACAACATTGGGACATGTGTAATGGAAATGGCAGCTATAAGGAAAAAACAACAACATTGGGACATGTGTGATGGAAATGGCAGCTATAAGGAAAAAACATCAACATTGGGACATGTGTAATGGAAATGGCAGCTATAAGGAGAAAACATCAACATTGGGACCTGTGTAATGGAAATGGCAGCTATAAGGAGAAAACATCAACATTGGGACCTGTGTAATGGAAATGGCAGCTATAAGGAAAAAACATCAACATTGGGACATGTGTAATGGAAATGGCAGCTATAAGGAGAAAACATCAACATTGGGACATGTGTAATGGAAATGGCAGCTATAAGGAGAAAACATCAACATTGGGACATGTGTAATGGAAATGGCAGCTATAAGGAGAAAACATCAACATTGGGACATGTGTAATGGAAATGGCAGCTATAAGGAAAAAACATCAACATTGGGACATGTGTAATGGAAATGGCAGCTATAAGGAGAAAACATCAACATTGGGACATGTGTAATGGAAATGGCAGCTATAAGGAAAAAACATCAACATTGGGACATGTGTAATGGAAATGGCAGCTATAAGGAGAAAACATCAACATTGGGACATGTGTAATGGAAATGGCAGCTATAAGGAGAAAACATCAACATTGGGACATGTGTAATGGAAATGGCAGCTATAAGGAGAAAACATCAACATTGGGACATGTGTAATGGAAATGGCAGCTATAAGGAGAAATGTTCTAAACATAAAGAACATTTGTATATGTTCGACAGGGGTGGATTTTTCTTTTGTCTAACTTTCTTTTGAGACAGTGTTTTTCAAATAAATGATGATTGCTGAGTCATTTTGAAGGTACCCGGGGCACGTGATGTCGTCACATACTGTAACTATAAAGCTCCACTCCACAATGTATTCTAAACGCCTACTGCATCTATTTGTTCAAATAAAATAAAAATGTTTCTTTGCAGGACAAGGATTATCCTGACTTTCAATGTTGCCTGAAATGCTTCACCTTGCTATTCTGGTTGGGTGGACGCAAGTTTCGCCATCCAATTATTTCAGATCTAGAGGAGTGAAAGGAGTCTCAGCAAGGCACAGACCGTGGCAATATGTTTGCGGGCTGTATTTTCCTGGCATGGTTTAGTTCCACTTGTAGAATCTATGCAAAGACACACTGAAGGTGTTCTAACAGACCAACATCTTTAAAAAAAACCTTTATGTTGGTGTTTCCTTTATTTTGGCAGTTACCCGTATGCTCTTGAGATAGCATTTTATCCACAGTTATATTTGTGAAACTATTGATCCTCTTGCTAAATTATGCTCTCTGGTGTATTTTGAACTTTGAGAGCGGGCTCCTGTGGTTGGGCCCCCGACTCACGAAATTGACCAGTCATATTTGTTTATTATGCAGTTAACTTTTTATTTTGTGTTAATCAGTTACCCTATCAAGGCAGGGCCCCCCAGTTACCCACGTGGGCCCCTACCTCCTCCCCTCCCCCATCTGACGACTAGCAGAGCAGCAGGCGGTCTACACTCATTGAGAGCGGGCTCCAGATTCCTTCTGTGGTTGGCGGTTGCAGTACATATACAGTGCATTCGGAAAGTATTCAGACCCCTTGACTTTTTTGTCCACATTTTGTTACGTTACAGCCTTGTTCTGAAATCGATTAAATAAATAAAAACTCTTCAGTAATCTACACACATTACCCCATAATGACATAGCGAAAACAGGTTTTTAGACATTTCTTTACATTTATTCAAACCAAAAGCCATGAGGTCGAAGGAATTGTCCGTATTGCTCCGAGCCCAGATTGTGACAAGGCACAGATCTGGGGAAGGGTACCAAAACATTTCTGCAGCATTGAAGGTCCCCAAGAACACAGTGGCCATCATTCTTAAATGGAAAATGTCTCTCCAGAGATGTTCAATCGGGTTTAAGTGTCTGGGCCACTCAAGGACATTCAGACATCCCGAAGCCACTCCCCTGTTGTCTTGGCTGTGTGCTTAGGAGCGTTGACCTGTTGGAAGGTGAACCTTCGATCCTGACTAGTCTCCCAGTCTCTGCCGCTGAAAAACATCCCCACAGCATGATGCCGCCACCACCATGCTTCACCGTAGGAATGGTGCCAGGTTTCCTCAAGACGTGACGCTTGGCATTCAGGCCAAAGAGTTCTCCCAAAGAGTTGCTCAGTTTGGCCAGGTGGCCAGCTCTTGGAAGAGACTTAGTGGTTCCAAAAAAACACTTCATATAAGGGCTATGTTTCGTGTAGGCTCACCCTGGCATGACGTTTTGATAACCATGGAGATATCTCTCGGACAAGGTGACTTTTATCCATATATTCCACTCTATTTCCTCTCAGATTCTAAAATGATAATTAGCATCAAAGTAAACATCACGCAAGATTACAAATCCTTGTAAGCTCCTGCATGTCATCTCTAGCTAAAACCTTTGCTAGCAGGTATTGTGTAAATTTAAAGCTTGTGAAGAAGACAGTTCATAGAATTGTCAATTTAAAGAAATGTAACCAATTTGTTAATTACTCAATTTAGCTAACATTAGATCGTTAATCCAGAGATTCTCACTGTCACGCCCTGACCATAGTGAGCTGTTTGTTCTCTGTGTTGGTTGGGGCGTGATAGTGACTTGGGTGGGTCATCTAGGTGTTTTGTATTTCTATGATGGTCTGATATGGTTCCCAATCAGAGGCAGCTGTTTATCGTTGACTCTGATTGGGAATCATATATAGGTAGCCATTTCCCCCATGGTTATTCGTGGGATTTTGTCTACATTGAGTTTCCTGAGTGCACACCAGTAGTGTCACGGTTTGGCTGGACTTTTTTTGTTTGTTTTGGCTGAACTTTTTTTGTTTTGGCTGTACTGTTTTTGTTCTGGCTATACTTTTTTTGTTCTGGCTGTACTTTTTTTGTTTTGGCTGTACTTTTTTTGTTTTGGTTGTACTTTTTTTTGTTTTGGTGAGTTTCAGTTTATTAAAATTATGTGGAACTCTATTCACGCTGCGCCTTGGTCTACTCATTACGACGAGCGTGACACTTTTCTTTGCCTCGATTCAGCAGTCTCGCCCAGATCATCATGGCATTTGTAGTTCTTTATGATATTACACTTCCGGCGCCGACAGAGATGGCCGCCTCGCTTCGCGTTCCTAGGAAACTATGCAGTTTTTTTGTTTTTTTACGTGTTATTTCTTACATTAGTACCCCAGGTCATCTTAGGTTTCATTACATACAGTCGAGAAGAACTACTGAATATAAGATCAGCGTCAACTCACCATCAGTACGACCAAGAATATGTTTTCCGCGACGCGGATCCTGTGTTCTGCCTTACAAACAGGACAACGGAATGGATCGCATGCAGCGACCCAAGAAAACAACTCCGAAAAAGAGGGAAACGTAGCGGTCTTCTGGTCAGACTTCGGACAAGGGCACATCGCGCACCACTCCCCAGCATTCTTCTTGCCAATGTCCAGTCTCTTGACAACAAGGTTGATGAAATCCGAGCAAGGGTAGCATTCCAGAGGGACATCAGAGACTGCAACGTTCTCTGCTTCACGGAAACATGGCTTACTGGGAAGACGCTATCCGATGCGGTGCAGCCAACAGGTTTCTCCACGCATCCCGCCGACAGAAACAAACATCTTTCTGGTAAGAAGAGTGGCGGGGGCGTATGCCTCATGACTAACGGGACATGGTGTGATGAAGGAAACATACAGGAACTCAAATCCTTCCGTTCACCTGATTTAGAATTCCTCACAATCAAATGTAGACCGCATTATCTTCCAAGAGAATTCTCTTCGATTATAATCACAGCCGTATATATCCCCCCAAGCAGACACATCGATGGCTCTGAACAAACTTTATTTAACTCTTTGCAAACTGGAAACCATTTATCCGGAGGCTGCATTCATTGTAGCTGGGGATTTTAACAAAGCTAATCTGAAAACAAGACTCCCTAAATTTTATCAGCATATCGATTGCGCAACCAGGGGTGGTAAAACCTTGGATCATTGTTACTCTAACTTCCGCGACGCATATAAGGCCCTGCCCCGCCCCCTTTCGGAAAAGCTGACCACGACTCCATTTTGTTGATCCCTGCCTACAGGCAGAAACTTAAACAAGAGGCTCCCACGCTGAGGTCTGTCCAACGCTGGTCAGACCAAGCTGACTCCACACTCCAAGACTGCTTCCATCACGTGGACTGGGACATGGTTCGTATTGCGTCAGATAAAAATATTGACGAATACGCTGATTCGGTGTGCGAGTTCATTAGAACGTGCGTCGAAAATGTCGTTCCCATAGCAACGATAAAAACATTCCCTAACCAGAAACCGTGGATTGATGGCAGCATTTGCGTGAAACTGAAAGCGCAAACCACTGCTTTTAATCAGGGCAAGGTGTCTGGCAACATGACCGAATACAAACAGTGCAGCTATTCCCTCCGCAAGGCTATTAAACAAGCTAAGCGTCAGTACAGAGACAAAGTAGAATCTCAATTCAACGGCTCAGACACAAGAGGCATGTGGCAGGGTCTACAGTCAATCACGGACTACAAGAAGAAACCCAGCCCAGTCACGGACCAGGATGTCTTGCTCCCAGGCAGACTAAATAACTTTTTTGCCCGCTTTGAGGACAATACAGTGCCACTGACACGGCCTGCAGCCGAGGTGAGTAAGACATTTAAACGTGTTAACCCTCGCAAGGCTGCAGGCCCAGACGGCATCCCCAGCCGCGCCCTCAGAGCATGCGCAGACCAGCTGGCCGGTGTGTTTACGGACATATTCAGTCAATCCCTATACCAGTCTGCTGTTCCCACATGCTTCAAGAGGGCCACCATTGTTCCTGTTCCCAAGAAAGCTAAGGTAACTGAGCTAAACGACTACCGCCCCGTAGCACTCACTTCTGTCATCATGAAGTGCTTTGAGAGACTAGTCAAGGACCATATCACCTCCACCCTACCTGACACCCTAGACCCACTCCAATTTGCTTACCGCCCAAATAGGTCCACAGACGATGCAATCTCAACCACACTGCACACTGCCCTAACCCACCTGGACAAGAGGAATACCTATGTGAGAATGCTGTTCATCGACTACAGCTCGGCATTCAACACCATAGTACCCTCCAAGCTCGTCATCAAGCTCGAGACCCTGGGTCTCGACCCCGCCCTGTGCAACTGGGTACTGGACTTCCTGACAGGCCGCCCCAGGTGGTGAGGGTAGGCAACAACATCTCCTTCCCGCTGATCCTCAACACGGGGGCCCCACAAGGGTGCGTTCTGAGCCCTCTCCTGTACTCCCTGTTCACCCACGACTGCGTGGCCACGCACGCTCCAACTCAATCATCAAGTTTGCGGACGACACAACAGTGGTAGGCTTGATTACCAACAACGACGAGACGGCCTACAAGGAAGAGGTGAGGGCCCTCGGAGTGTGGTGTCAGGAAAATAACCTCACACTCAACGTCAACAAAACTAAGGAGATGATTGTGAACTTCAGGAAACAGCAGAGGGAACCCCCTATCCACATCGATGGAACAGTAGTGGAGAGGGTAGCAAGTTTTAAGTTCCTCGGCATACACATCACAGACAAACTGAATTGGTCCACTCACACTGACAGTGTCGTGAAGAAGGCGCAGCAGCGCCTCTTCAACCTCAGGAGGCTGAAGAAATTCGGCTTGTCACCAAAAGCACTCACAAACTTCTACAGATGCACAATCGAGAGCATCCTGGCGGGCTGTATCACCGCCTGGTACGGCAACTGCTCCGCCCTCAACCGTAAGGCTCTCCAGAGGGTAGTGAGGTCTGCACAACGCATCACCGGGGCAAACTACCTGCCCTCCAGGACACCTACACCACCCGATGTTACAGGAAGGCCATAAAGATCATCAAGGACATCAACCACCCGAACCACTGCCTGTTCACCCCGCTATCATCCAGAAGGCGAGGTCAGTACAGGTGCATCAAAGCTGGGACCGAGAGACTGAAAAACAGCTTCTATCTCAAGGCCATCAGACTGTTAAACAGCCTCCACTAACATTGAGTGGCTGCTGCCAACACACTGTCATTGACACTGACCCAACTCCAGCCACTTTAATAATGGGAATTGATGGGAAATGATGTAAATATATCACTAGCCACTTTAAACAATGCTACCTTATATAATGTTACTTACCCTACATTATTAATCTCATATGCATACGTATATACTGTACTCTACATCATCGACTCCATCCTTATGTAATACATGTATCACTAGCCACTTTAACTATGCCACTTTGTTTACTTTGTCTACATACTCATCTCATATGTATATACTGTACTCGATACCATCTACTGTATGCTGCTCTGTACCATCACTCATTCATATATCCTTATGTACATATTCTTTATCCCCTTACACTGTGTATAAGACAGTAGTTTTGGAATTGTTAGTTCGATTACTTGTTGGTTATCACTGCATTGTCGGAACTAGAAGCACAAGCATTTCGCTACACTCGCATTAACATCTGCTAACCATGTGTATGTGACAAATAAAATTTGATTTGATTTGATTTGATGGCCACATTAGCAGCTAATTAGCATTTCATTTTTGGGGGGGTAAATACAAGCAAATATATTGATAACCTTGTCACCTTGTCACCTTGTCCTAGAAGGATTTGCATGGTTATCGAAATGTCAAGCCAGCGTAAACCCACACGAAGCACAGCCCTTATTTTAAGTGTTTCTAAAAATAAAAAAAAAAATAAAATGGGGAAAATGTAATTATGGAAAAACAATTGGAACTCTGTTTGACCACTAGGTTTTGTGGGTGTTATGACTCATACAGTGGTACTCTATGACCTGACAAGTCTACTAGATGCTACTAGGTGCTCCTGTCCCTAGTGGCTGGTATAGCGTCCACATTTCGCCAGGTCCAAACATAATCTGATACCTGCACAATCGGCACCTCCTGGCATAGGCTGGAGATAATCGCACATTTATAAAATAATGGTTTTGTCTTATGGTTTAAGTACTTGGTTTCAATCTGATAGGCTACTATGTTGATAGATTCCTCCCCTTCTCTCCTTTCCTTTAACTACACTGGTGTGTAAGAACAGTACAGGTCAAATTAAATTCAGGTGGAGTGAAAGTAAATTAGTTAGCATCACCAATATTACTTTCTCCTCCCCTACATTTTCAGATCAGTCCAGAAAGACTACAGGAGAGGAAACAAAGGGGACGAGAAAGGGAAGGAGTGGAGAAGAGGAGAGGAGACAAGGAAGGTGAGGAGAGGAAGCCAGCCAAGACCATTGAGATGAAGAAGCAAGGAGGTAGGAGAGGTAAAGCTAAATGAGATGTTCATGTTAGCTCATTGAGCTGTACCACTGATGTTTTCTGTCAGTAAAAGGAGCTGGTAGGTCCATATTTATCAAGTGTAAAAGGACAGAACGTCCCTCACCTCTCCTCTCAGATCAATCATCTCCTGTGGGACACAGATAGATTTTTGTAATGTATATTGAACAAAACTAGAAAGGCAACATGTAACCATTTAAAATATTTTACTTATTAACAGTTCATATAAGAAAATCAGTGAATGGATCAGAAAACCAGTCAGTATCTGCTGTGACCACCATTTGTCTCATGCAGCGCGACGCCAAACACGTGGTCTGAGTTTGTGAGGCCGGTTGGACGTACTGCCAAATTCTCTAAAACAACGTTGGAGGCGGCTTATGGTAGAGATATTAACTAAACTTGAGACATCAGTGGCATTGTGTTGTGTGACAAAACCGCACATTTTAGAATGGCCTTTTATTTTCCCCAGCACAAGGTACACTTGTGTAATGACCATGCTGTTTAATCTTGAAGCTAGGGGGCACTATTTTTATGTTTGGAAAAATAACATTTCCAAAGTAAACGGCCTATTTCTCAAGACCAGATGCTAGAATATTAATATAATTGACAGATTAGGATAGAAAACACTCTAAAGTTTCCAAAACTGTCAAAATATTGTCTGTGAGTATAACAGAACTGACATTGCAGGCGAAACCCTGAGAAAAATCAAACCAGGAAGTGGCTTTTATTTTGAAAACTCCATGTTCCATAGCTTCCCATTGCTCCATTTAAAGGGATATCAACTAGATTCCTTTTCCTATCGCTTCCTCAAGGTGTCAACAGTCTTCAGATATAGTGTCAGGCTTTTATGTTGAAAAATGAGCCAGAAAGATCACATCGCGTCAGGTGGTCACATGAGTTTAGCTCGCAACAGAGTTTGGACAGCTATTGTTTTTCCCTCTCCTACTGATAAAGACAATGCGGTTGATATATTATCGATTATATATTTTAAAAACAACCTGAGGATTGATTATAAAAAGCATTTGACTTTTTCTGTGGACATTACGGATATTATTTGGTATTTGTCTGCGTTGTCATGACCGCTCTTTCCTGTGGATTTCTGAACATAATGCGCCAAACAAACGGAGGTATTTTGGATATAAAAATAATCTTTATGGAACAAAAGGAACATTTGTTGTGTAACTGGGAGTCTTGTGAGTGAAAACATCCGAAGATCATCAAAGGTAAATGATTAATTTGATTGCTTTTCTGATTTTCGTGACCAAGCTACCTGATGCTAAGTGTACTTAATGTTTTGTCATGCGGTCGATAAACTTACACAAATGCTTGGATTGCTTTTGCTGTAAAGCATAATTTCAAAATCTGAGACAACAGGGGGATTAACAAAAGGCTAAACTGTGTTTTGCAATATTGCACTTATGATTTCATGAATATGAATATTTTTAGGAATATTATTTGACTGTGGCGCTATGCTATTCAGCGGTTGCTGATGACTACCAGAACTTCACTCGCGTATAAGCGTTAGGGCCATTATGTTGGAAACAAACATATTCAGAGCATTCTCTCAAGCTTTCAGAACGTTTGTTGGTAGCTGGGATCTTTGTGTCCCTCTCTCCCTCCCTCCCTGTCTCTCTTTCTACTTCCTCCCTCCCTCCCTCCCTCTCTGTATTTCTCTCTCAGTATGCAATCCATCTCTGAGAATCAGGAACTCATTATCAAAGTAAATTGCGAACAATTGTGAACAAAGGAAGCTCTGCAATCTGCTTGTTTCATTTCTCCTAAAGGGGCTTTTTTTGACAGTCGGCAGCAGTTATTCTGAACAATGTGTGAACTCAGATTGCACAGTGAATGCAACTTCCCTGAAGGTTCTAAAGAACATTAGCAGTGACCCCCCCAATGATTTGGCCCCATAGAGACGTGTGGCATCATGTCCATACAGACACCTCAAAGAGTGAGTAGAGGCCTGTTGAGCACTGACACACGCACACTGATTCCCAATTACTCATGGTAGACAGGAACTCTACTTACATCTATGATTAGGGCAGCCAATCTAACTCCTGGGCTATAAAGGTCAGGGTTTATAGTGTCCTCACATACAGGGAAGCTCCACAGAACAAAAATATAAACTCCACATGTAAAGTGTTGGTCCCATGTTTCATGAGCTGAAATAACAGATCCCAGAAATGTTCTATACGCACTAAAAGCTTATTTCTCTCAAATAGTCCATCCACCTGACAGGTGTGGCATATCAATAAGCTGATTAAGTAGTTGGAGTCATTCAGTACTCAATTACCATCTCATTTTGATGAATCATCAATTCCTAATTACTGATTGGTTTGTTAATTGTTTGTAGATGGCGGTAGTGTTGTGTGTGTGTGTGGATGCATTCACAGACACAGCGATCAGTTTGTTGGGGGGTGAACTGGGAGAACAGTGCTATAGAGGTGGGACCAAGGAGATGGCAACAGAGAGGGCTTTGTCATGAGCCCTATACTACAAATCAGGTTGAAGGAGTAAGCGGGGTAACTCTGGTCAGCTCTGACTTCAACTTGGGATAACCGGTACCATGAAAGTGGCTCACCTTGTAGCCAGGTAAATTTGTATGGCAACAAATTCTTCAGAACTAACTTGCTCCAGGGCAGGCAAGCTTAAGTCCTAACTCCATTTATCCTGAATGAAGTGTCTGAGCCACAAGTTGAGGACTAATGAAATCAAACACCCTCCCTCTTGGAAAAGATTGTGTCATCATCCCCTTCGTTTGAGGAAAACAAGTGATTCAATATTTTATTAATCAAAAAAATGATCATGTTAAAAATATCTATCACAAAACACATTTAGTTAGGACAGCATTTGCTTTCCCAAACGGTATGTTTGTGGCGTGATTGTATGTTGATTGTTGTGAAAGGCAAACTCACAGCCGCATACCAACCGTAGGCACATAATCCATAGAAGTCAAGACTGGTAGCCTTTGTTAGTGTACCCATGAGTTTAATAACAGTCAAATTGCTAGGGTTAGAGGTTCCAAAACCCTTCAATGGGTTATACAGTATGTCTATGGCCCACAACAAAACAAGCTGTTCCAGAAGGATCGAGTGAGAAAAAGGTGCTTGTGCATTGATGAGCACACCAAAGCACACCAAAAGACAGCGTTAACAATAATTCAAATCAAACTTTATTTGTCACATGCGCCGAATACAAGAAGTATAGACCTTACCGTGAAATGTGTGCTTACAAGCCCTTAACCAACAGTGCAGTTCAAAAATAGTTAAGAAAATATTTAACAATTAATCTAAAGTATAAAAATATATAAAAGATGTAAAGTAACCAATTAACATAACAATAATGAGGCTATATACAGGGGGTACAGCTATATACTGAGTCACTGTGAGGGGGTACAGGCTAGTTGAGGGTAATTTGTATATGTAGGTAGGGGTGAAGTGCATAGATAATAAACAGTGAGTAGCAGCAGTGTACAAAAAAATGGAGGGGGGGGGCAATGTAATAGTCCAGTGGCCATTTGATTAACTGTTCAGCAGTCTTATGGCTTGGGGGTAGAATCTGTTCAGCAGTCTTATGGCAGTGGCCATTTGAGAAGCTGTTCAGCAGTCTTATGGCTCAGCAGTCTTATGGCTTGGGGGTAGAAGCTGTTCAGAGTCTTATGGCTTGGGGGTTCAGCAGTCTTATGGCTTGGGGGAAGCTAGAAGCTGTTCAGCAGTCTTATGGCTTGGGGGTAGAAGCTCTTATGTTCAGCAGTCTTATGGCTTGGGGGAAGCTAGAAGCTGTTCAGCAGTCTTATGGCTTGGGGGTAGAAGCTGTTCAGCAGTCTTATGGCTTGGGGGTAGAAGCTGTTCAGCAGTCTTATGGCTTGGGGGTAGAAGCTGTTCAGCAGTCTTATGGCTTGGGGGAAGCTGTTCAGCAGTCTTATGGCTGTTCAGCAGTCTTATGGCTTGGGGGTAGAAGCTGTTCAGCAGTCTTATGGCTTGGGGGTAGAAGCTGTTCAGCAGTCTTATGGCTTGGGGGTTAGAAGCTGTTCAGCAGTCTTATGGCTTGGGGGTAGAAGCTGTTCAGCAGTCTTATGGCTTGGGGGTAGAAGCTGTTCAGCAGTCTTATGGCTTGGGGGGGGGTAGAAGAGTCTTAGGCTTGGGGGTAGAAGCTGTTCAGCAGTCTTATGGCTTGGGGGTAGAAGCTGTTCAGCAGTCTTATGGCTTAGAAGCTGTTCAGCAGTCTTATGGCTTGGGGGTAGAAGCTGTTCAGCAGTCTTATGGCTTGGGGTAGAAGCTGTTCAGCAGTCTTATGGCTTGGGGGTAGAAGCTGTTCAGCAGTCTTATGGCTTGGGGTTAGAAGCTGTTCAGCAGTCTTATGGCTTGGGGGTAGAAGCTGTTCAGCAGTCTTATGGCTTGGGGGTAGAAGCTGTTAAGGAGCCTTTTGGTCCTGACTTGGCGCTCCAGCATCGCTTGCCGTGGGGTAGCAGAGAAAACAGTCTATGACTTGGGTGACTGGAGTCTCTGACAATTTTATGGGCTTTCCTCTGACACCGCCTATTATATAGGTCCTGGATTGCAGGAAGCTTGGCCCCAGTGATGTACTGGGCTGTACGCACTACCCTCTGTAGTGATCAAATCAAATGTTATTAGCCACATGCGCCGAATACAACAGGTAGACCTTACAGTGAAATGCCGAATACAACAGGTAGACCTTACAGTGAAATGCCGAATACAACAGGTAGACCTACAAAATGCAGGTAGACCTTACAGTGAAATGCTTAACCATACAGTGAAATGCAGGTAGACCTTACAGTGAAATGCTTAATACAACAGGTAGACCTTACAGTGAAATGCCGAATACAACAGGTAGACCTTACAGTGAAATGCCGAATAAATGCAACAGGTAGACCATACAGTGAAATGCCGAATACAACAGGTAGACCTTACAGTGAAATGCCAACAGAATACAACAGGTAGTAGACCTTAGACAGTGAAATGCCGAATACAACAGGTAGACCTTGAAATGCAGTGAAATGAAATGCCGAATACAACAGGTAGACCTTACAGTGAAATGCCGAATACAACAGGTAGACCAGTGAAATGCCGAATACAACAGGTGACCTTAAGTGAAATGCCGAATACAACAGGTAGACCTACAGTGAAATGCAATACAACAGGTAGACCTTACAGTGAAATGCCGAATACAACAGGTAGACCTTACAGTGAAATGCTTAATACAACAGGTAGACCTTACAGTGAAATGCCGAATACAACAGGTAGACCTTACAGTGAAATGCCGAATACAACAGGTAGACCTTACAGTGAAATGCCGAATACAACAGGTAGACCTTACAGTGAAATGCCGAATACAACAGGTAGACCTTACAGTGAAATGCCGAATACAACAGGTAGACCTTACAGTGAAATGCTGAATACAACAGGTAGACCTTACAGTGAAATGCCGAATACAACAGGTAGACCTTACAGTGAAATGCTGAATACAACAGGTAGACCTTACAGTGAAATGCCGAAATGCCGAATACAACAGGTAGACCTTACAGTGAAATGCCGAATACAACAGGTAGACCTTACAGTGAAATGCCGAATACAACAGGTAGACCTTACAGTGAAATGCTGAATACAACAGGTAGACCTTACAGTGAAATGCTTAATACAACAGGTAGACCTTACAGTGAAATGCTTAATACAACAGGTAGACCTTACAGTGAAATGCTGAATACAACAGGTAGACCTTACAGTGAAGTGCTTACTTACAAGCAATAATGCAGTTGAAAAAATATGAATAAAAATAAGAAATTAAAGTAAAAAGTAGTTAAAGCGCAGCAGTAAAATAACAATAGTGAGACTATATACACATGGGTTACTGGTACAGAATCAGTGTGCGGGGGCACCAGTTTTTCAAGGAGATTGAGGTAATATGTACAGTTGAAGTCGGAAGTTTACTCACACCTAGGTTGCATGGCATAAGTAATTTTTACAACAATTGTTTCCAGACAGATTATTTCCCTTATCATTCACTCAATCACAATCCAAGTGGGTCAGAAGTTTACATACACTGAGTTGGCTGTGCCTTTAAACCAGAAAATTATGTAATGGCTTTAGAAGCTTCTGATAGGCTAATTGACATCATTTTAGTCAATTGGAGGTGTATCTGTGGATGTATTTCAAGGCCTACCTTCAAACTCAGTGCCACTTTGCTTGACATCATGGGAAAATAAAAAAAAATCAGCCAAGATCTCAGAAAAAAAATTATTGACCTTCACAAGTCTGGTTCATCCTTGGGTGGCAATTTCCAAGCACCTGAAGGTACCACGTTCATCTGTACAAACAATAGTACGCAAGTATAAACACCATGGGACCAAGTAGCCGTTATACTTCTCAGGAAGGAGACGCGTTCTGTCTCCTAGAGATTCACGTACTTTGGTGGGAAAAATTCAAATCAATCCCAGAACAGCAGCAAAGGACCTTGTGAAGGTGCTGGAGGAAACGGGTACAAAAGTATCTATATCCACAGAAAAACAAGTCCAATATCGACACAACCTGAAAGGCTGCTCAGCAAGGAAAAAGCCACTGCTCCAAAACCGCCATAAAAAAAGCCAGACTATGGTTTGCAACTGCAAATGAGGACAAAGATCGTACTTTTTGGAGAAATGTCCTCTGGTCAGATGAAACAGAAATAGAACTGTTTGGCCATAATGACAATCATTTTGTTTGGATGAAAAGGGGGAGGCTTGCAAGCCGAAGAACACCATTCCAACCGTGAAGCATGGAGTGGCAGCATCATGTTGTAGGGGTGCTTTGCTGCCGGAGGGACTGGAGCACTTCACAAAATAGATGGCATCATGAGGAAGCAAAATTATGTGGATATATTGAAGTAACATCTCAGGACATCAGTCAGGAAGTTAAAGCTTGGTCGCAAATGGGTCTTCCAAATGGACAATGACCACAAGCATACTTCCAAAGTTGTGGCAAGATGGCTTAAGGACAACAAAGTCAAGGTATTGGAGTGGCCACCACAAAGCCCTGAACTTAATCCTATAGAAAATGTGTGGACAGAACTGAAAAAGCATATGCGAGCAAGGAGGCCTACAAACCTGTCTCATTTACAGCAGCTCTGTCAGGAGGAATGGGCCAAAATTCCCCCCTTATTGTGTGAAGCTTGTGGAAAGCTACCCAAAACGTTTGACCCAAGTTAAATAATTTAAAGGCAACGCTACACAATACTAATTGAGTGTATGTAAACTTCTGGCCCACTGGGAATGTACTGAATGAAATAAAATCTGAAATAAATAATTCTCTCTACTATTATTCTGACATTTCATATTCTTAAAATGAAGTGGTGATCCTAACTAACTGAATACAGGGAGTTTTTACTTGGATTAAATGTTATAAATCGTGAAAAGCTGAGATTAAATGTATTTGGCTAAGGTGTATGTAAACTTCCAACTTCAACTGTACATGTAGGTAGAGTTATTAAAATGACAATGCATAGATAATAACAGAGAGTAGCAGCGGCGTAAAAGGGGGGGGTGGGCAATGCAAATAGTCTGGGTAGACATTTGATTAATTGTTCAGCAGTCTTATGTCTTGGGGGTAGAAGCTGTTTAAAAGCCTCTTGGACCTAGACTTGTTGCTCCAGTACCACTTCCCGTGCGGTAGCAGAGAGAACAGACTATGACTAGAGTGGCTGGAGTCTTTGGCAATTTTTAGGGCCTTCCTCTGACACTGCCTGGTACAGAGGTCTATGGCCACAGTGATGTTGTGGGTCATACGCACTATCATCTGTAGTGCCTTGCGGTTGGAGGCCGAGCAGTTGCCATACCAGACAGTGATGCAACCAGTCAGGATGCTCTCGATGGTGCAGCTGTAGAACATTTTGAGGATCTGAGGACCCAAGCTAAATCTTCAGTCTCCTGAGGGAGAATAGGTTTTGTCGTGCCCTCTTCACGGCTGTCTTGGTGTGCTTGGACTATGCTAGTTTGTTGGTGATGTGGACACCAAGGAACTTGAAGCTCTCAACCTGCTCCACTACAGCCACGTCGATGAAAATGGGGGCAGCTCGCCATTTCCTGTATATTCCACAATCATCTCCTTTGTCTTGATCACGTTGAGGGAGAGGTTGTTGTCCTGGCACCACACGGCCAGGTCTCTGACCTCCTCCATATAGGCTGTCTTGTCATTGTCGGTGATCAGGCCTACCAATGTTGTGTCATCAGCAACCTTAATGATGGTGTTGGAGTCGTGCCTGGCCATGCAGTCATGAGTGAACAGGGAGTACAGGAGGGGACTGGGCACACACCCCTGAGGGGCCCCTGTGTTGAGGATCAGCGTGGCGGATGTGTTGTTACCTACCCTTACCACCTGGGGGTGGCCCGTCAGGAAGTCCAGGATCAAGTTGCAGAGGGAGGTGTTTAGTCCCAGGGTCCTTTTTTATTTTATTTATTTATTTATCCGTTATTTTACCAGGTAAGTTGACTGACAACATGTTCTCATTTGCAGCAACGACCTGGGGAATGGTTACAGGGGAGAGGAGGGGGATTAATGAGCCAATTGGAAACTGGGGATTATTAGGTGACCATGATGGTTTGAGGGCCAGATTGGGAATTTAGCCAGGACACCGGGGTTAAAACCCCTACTCTTACGATAAGTGCCATGGGATCTTTAATGATCTCAGAGTCAGGACACCTGTTTAACGTCCCATCTGAAGACGGCACCCTACACAGGGCAGTGTCCCCAATCCTTAGCTTATTGATGAGCGTTGAGGGCACTATGGTGTTGAACGCTGAGCTGTAGTCAATGAATAACATTCTCACATAGGTGTTCCTTGTGTCCAGGTGGGTAAGGGCAGTGTGGAGTGCATCTGTGGATCTGTTAGGGCCTTATGCAAATTGGAGTGGGTCTAGGGTTTCTGTTAATGGTGTTGATGTGAGCCATGACCAGCCTTTCAAAGCACTTCATGGCTACAGACGTGAGTGAAAACACATGCCAGTTGGTCAGCACATTCTCGCAGTACACATCCTGGTAATCTGTTTGGTCATGCAGCCTTGTGAATGTTGACCTCTTTCAAGAACTTACTCACTACTCATATAAGTACTTCAGCTTGTCTGGTAGGCTTGTGTCACTGAGCAGCTCTCGGCTGAGGGAATCACCCTTTGTAGTCTGTAATGGTTTGCAAGCCCTGCCACATCAGAAGAGTGTCGGAGCCGGTGTAGTACAATTTGATCTTAGTCCTGTATTGACACTTTGCCTGCTTGATGGTTCATGGGAGTGCATTTCTTATAAGCTTCCGGGTTAGAGTCCCACTCCTTGAAAGCGACAGCAGATCAAGAGTGAAAAGCCATACCCTCTGCCCAATGCAGTAGCAGGGAGCTGGGGTCCGGCGACGGTCCGCTTGTCAACGATACCTGGCTCTGAGGGTACGCTGACCTCCTGCTCTTTTTCAGGGAAGAGTGGAGGCTGATACCCCATTGAGCTCTCGAAAGGGGAGAGTCCCGTGGCAGAACAGGTTTGAAATATCCAATAAATGTCGTTCCACTTCATGATTGTGTCCCACTTGTTGTTGATTCTTCACAAAAAATACAGTTTTATATCTTTATGTTTGAAGCCTGAAATGTGGCAAAAGGTTGCAAAGTTCAAGGGGTCCGAATACTTTCGCAAGGCACTGTACATATGAGATGAGTATGTAAACAAAGTGGCATAGTTAAAGTGGCTAGTGATACATGTATTACATAAGGATGCAGTAGATGATAAAGAGTACAGTATATACGTATGCATATGAGATGAATAATGTAGGGTATGTAAACATTATATTAGGTAGCATTGTTTAAAGTGGCTAGTGATATATTTTACATCATTTCCCATCAATTCCCATTATTAAAGTGGCTGGAGTTGAGTCAGTGTCAGTGTGTTGGCAGCATCCACTCAATGTTGGTGGCTGTTTAACAGTCTGATGGCCTTGAGATAGAAGCTGTTTTTCAGTCTCTCGGTCCCAGCTTTGATGCACCTGTACTGACCTCGCCTTCTGGATGATAGCGGGGTGAACAGGCAGTGGTTCGGGTGGTTGTTGTCCTTGATGATCTTTATGGCCTTCCTGTAACATTGGGTGGTGTAGGTGTCCTGGAGGGCAGGTAGTATGCCCCCGGTGATACGTTGTGCAGACCTCACTATCCTCTGGAGAGCCTTACGGTTGTGGGCGGAGCAGTTGCCGTACCAGCTGGTGATACAACCCGCCAGGATGCTCTCGATTGTGCATCTGTAGAAGTTTGTGAGTGCTTTTGGTGACAAGCCAAATTTCTTCAGCCTCCTGAGGTTGAAGAGGCGCTGCTGCGCCTTCTTCACGATGCTGTCTGTGTGAGTGGACCAATTCAGTTTGTCTGTGATGTGTATGCCGAGGAATGTAAAACTTGCTACCCTCTCCACTACTGTTCCATCGATGTCGATAGGGGGGTGTTCCCTCTGCTGTTTCCTGAAGTCCACAATCATCTCCTTAGTTTTGTTGACGTTGAGTGTGAGGTTATTTTCCTGACACCACACTCTAGTGTATCTATTTCCCTTTTCAATCAAAGAGTAATGCTTGAAAGGACAAAGTTGCTAGAGACAGAATACGATTAACAAAGGACTAAAACAATGGAAATATTGTTTATGTGGATAACTGTTGTGCCACATTTCGCTAGCTAGCTAACCATCAATGTTATCTTTATAGGAATGCTAACTGCGCTAACGTCTGCGTAATTTTGCTTATACAGGATTAAAACAAACGTTGAAATTCCTCAACACAGAATAAACATATCTTTCAGATTATGTGCATTTTATTGAATACTTTTGATACATTTAATTTATATTCAGGACATCTCCTCCCTGTTTGTTGAAGTTGAAAAATGATTGCAATAAATATGTCCGGGTCCGTGTTGTCAAGATACATAAGGTGAATACATTTAGTAGAATGTCTAATCTCTTTATGTAGCACCGGCAACAATGGAAATAGCCTGTGTGGATAACGATCATTAGATACAGTCAAATTGCGCTAGCTAGCCAATCATCCACTTTATCTCTATGGGAATTCTAACTGCAATAACGTCGTTATCCACCAGCACCAACCGTGTCCCACACACATCCGGCCTCTCCTCACACTCCTCTGGGTCACTGCAGAGGGGCTGGCCTGGGCCCAAAACTCCTCTCTGACCAGGACGGTGTTTCCTCCTGCACTCCTCCCACCCTCAGTCCTCCACAGCAGCACCAGTCTCAGCTCAGACACACTGGGAGACACTGGGGAGTCTGGACTGCTGCTGTCTCCTCCCACTGGAACACAACACACAGCACTGCTCAACACATTGACTGGAGGTTGGACCACTTTTATTTTTTGTTGTTGCAAGATTGTATTTTATATTTTATAAACAATACAGCACATACACATACAAATGACAACATCATACAAACATCAACCACATCACCCACCCCTATCTCCAGAACCCATTTTTTGTTTCTCTCCGCACGCACTTTCAATGTTTAATACGAAATCATTCGATTTTCCAATTGTGTCAATGACGGCGGATTGATTGACTTGCCAGTTTTTAGTACACGTTTTGTCAAGATGAGTGAGAGAGAAGTGTAGAGAAGTGTATTGTTCAGGCCATTGTGTATCTCACTACACCCTCATATGCAATGTCTTGAAAAATGCAGACATGCGGAACTTTCTAGTTCTGCCCACAAATTCTGGATTTTATAGCATTCCCAAAAAGAATTGATTATTGAGTCATTGTTCGTTTTACACTGCTGTTGTGCTGTCAAATTTGTGAATTTTGTCTCTTGTATAATAAATGATATACATGACTTTATACTGGAATAAGTGTACATTTTCATGAACTGTCATTTAATTAGTTTACGCTCCAACTTTCCCTCCATCTTGTGCCAACATCAGTTATTTTCAAGTCTTGGTTCCAATAGTTTATATTTTTTTCTAAGAGATTGTCAGTTGGATATTCTCTCTGCAAGGTTTTTTTTTATATCTTCCCTGTCATATGAACAAAATGTTCTGACTCAAATAGGATTCCCTCAAGGTTGCTCTGATGTCCAAAAGATTTTAAATCAACATTTTGTGATATGCAACTTTTAAGTTGCATGTATTTGAAACTATCTACATTGGTCAGTCCAAAATCACTTTTTAACTCTGTCATGGAAATAAATGTATTTTCTGTTACCAAGTAATTCACGGTTTCTATTCCTTTAGTTTTCCACGTAGACCGACTTATCAGTGTATTCTGAAATTCTATACAAGGATCGTTCCATAATGTTGTGGTTTTAGGGTTGGACCACTTTAAAACACACAGTAAGCGTCATCCACATAATTATGTACGTATTGTTGTCAAAGATATGTGTAGGAAAAGCGTGAGATAATCAGCAACATTCAGTCCAGTTTATTGCCATCAGATAATAAAGTCTGATTGGTTCTTGAGGCTTGGCTCTGAACATTCTAGTTCCAAAGATCAGTGACAATGACAAAATCACCAACTCAAACTGAGGATCAACTTTGATCATAGATCACATGACATACTTTACTGTTTGTTACCTGCTGGCAATAAACTTTACTGCATGTTGGTGATTCTGATGCCAGTAACCCCTCCAGCTCACTCCTGCTAGATTAACCCCGTCAGCCCAGCCATTCAGTCCAGCAAACCTCTGGTTACTGGCCCACCACTCTAATCTTGATGTTATACCACCCCCTAGTGCCACTCCCTGTAGATAAGAAGCCTTTTTCTGTATTTATTTTACATGGATTTATTGATGTACAGTACGTTTTACTAACTTCATAAGTACTGTTCAAGTAACAAGCATTGAACAATAAACATGTGCATCACTCATCCTTCCTTCACTGTAGAGATATGTTTCAAGTTTAAACATGAAACATACAGTCTGTGCACTTGGATTGATTAAAACATATCAATATTGTGGGGTGAGTACAGTGTCGTTCTCTCTCTGCCCAATAGTAAACCTTCTCCAACACTGAGTAAAAGTCTCCCTCGTCTTTAGAGTTCTCCGTCTCTGACTCTCCCAGGTCGTCCAGCCTACCTGACACAACACCCCTAACAAGCCTATCCATCCTAAAAGTGTGCAGGGCAAGGTCACTAATCTACCTTGGTTTGGAATTTTGTTCTAAATTTCATCTAAATTGCAGACGTCCCTCCCCCTCCTTCTCTAGACCCAGTAGACAGGACCAGACGCTGACCGGTGTTCACCATGACACACACCACAGTTCAGTGGACAGTAGATCTGATCTGGTTCAACACATGAAGCCAACTTGATGAGTTTCTCCTGACCCAGCCCAACATAACTCACTAAGTGGAGGTCCCTACATGCTCTTTCTTCTCTTCAGTGGAGGTTTGGGGTCACTTCTCCCACTGCAACATACCACAGGACACTGGTCAACATATTGACTCATCAGAGACCCATTTAAGACGGTTGTTAAATAATGTTGGATCTTATTTGGTGTCAACATCAGACATCATCTAAGAATTTTTCCTCAACAGAGAATAAACATTATCTTTCAGATTATGTGCATTTGATTTAATATTTTGTATAAATGTAGTTTCTTTTCAGGACATCTCCTCCCTGTTTGTCAATGTGCCGGAAGTTGAAAAACAATTGCAATAAATATGCCCTTGTCGGGATACATAAGGTGAACATATCTAGCCTTGCAACAAGGTGTGTGGATAACGACCATTAGACACAGTCAAAATGCGCTAGCAAGCTAAACATCCATGCCATCTCTATGGGAATGCTAACTGCAATAACGTTGGCATCGTCGTGTTTGCACTAGCTACAGGAAAACAAACATTTAAAAAAATGCAATATTTGTCCTCAACATAAACATATAGTAGTTACAGTATATTAAGCCAACACCTAGTGACCTCGTCAAGAGATTTGGACCTCTTGGCATAACGGGTAAGGTATTGGCTTCACCGTCACTAGATCTGGGCTTGAGTCCCGGTCGGAGCTACCTCCCGAATTCACTATATGTTTCAAGTTCTGTGCACTTCAGTACATAGTTTTGACAAATGTAATTCACATTTACTGATGGTTTTTGGCCGGCAGTTGAAAGACAAACACGATAATGCAACCTACTCCGAGAGCGTTTGGGGAGCGGATTGTTAAATGTAAGCAAGCGGATATACTTTGAGCCTTGAAGACACACTGCTGTTCACAACGCCTCTACTTCTTTATAGTATTAGTGTCATTGGTACAAAACAGACATAAGTATTTACCCACCCAATATCCCACCTGATCATCCATTATCTACGACGGAGAGTCATGAATAATGATCATTATCATTTAAAACAAAATAGTTGAGTTATCACTCACTACCTTCAAATCACTATCTGGCACGTCATCCAATTAAATGCCAGTGAGATGTAAAATGCATCAGAGGGGCATGAGCGTTCATCACATGTATTACTAATGAGAATCAAATGCTTCGGGACATCAAGCCAAGAGTGATTGTAATATGCATTATAACTAGTTCATATTCAGAATTAATATTGTCCATTAATCCTAACTACTGTGCATGAGAAGGTGTGCTGTACAAGGAAACAAACGTTGTCGTTTAGATGTTCATAAGCATGTACTGTAGTGTACCGCACTTACAAAGCACTTATCTCTGACCGATAAACCCACTGCAGCCGCCTTCTGTTCTCCATGGATGACCTCCATAGATTTTTTTATTTATTTTACCAGGCAAGTCAGTTAAGAACAAATTCTTATTTTCAATGACGGCCTAGGAACAGTGGGTTAACTGCCTGTTCAGGGGCAGAACGACAGATTTGTACCTTGTCAGCTCGGGGATTTGAACTTGCAACATTCCGGTTACTAGTCCAACGCCCTAACCACTAGGCTACCCTAAAATGACCTTTTAGTAAGTGAGAAAATATCCAGAGTTTAGTAGGACGCTTATAAGTGTGGTATGACTTTGTAAAGCATTTGTGTAGAGCTTACGAATGAATGCCTTATTATAAAGTATTTTTATGTCTGTTTGTTTCATAAAATGTGACCAGAGTTACAGGTGTAACTGAACTGGGTCACGATGTCAAAGACTTCATAGCAGCCTGTTGGTTATGGTTCTAATTAATTCTATATAAAACACAGACACCTCCAACAGCAGTCATTAACTTATTTATTATACTGAATTTACAAAATGAAAAGTAAAAGACTTGAATAAACAGTATTGTACATTTTTATTCCTGTATTTAATGATCTTCTTTAGTCGTTGACTTTTTTTGAAAAGTGTTCCACTGTACACAAGGCTGATGAAGTTTAGAACCTTTTTAAAAACACCCAGAAGATAAAGTGGACTTTCCCGGTGTCGGGGCACGGTAGGAAGGCGGACACAGGTTCGGACACAACCTCTTTACTGCCAATGAGATGCAGGGAACCCAGCTTAGCCATAATAACACTCAAGACTTCTACTGGTACATGAGGGGGAATAGATGGTAGAAACCAACTGATAATACTCTGCCATCTTGTGCTTCTACATGCTTATTATGAGAATGGTCTTACTGCAGTCTATAGCAACTAAACATCGCTCAATGTTTCTAACCCATACATACACTTAAAATAACAGTTGCATATTTAACAGTTAATCCCCACCATGGTTTAAATGGAGCCTTTGGTGATGAAAAACTACAATGTTTTGTCGGAGGAGGATCTCAGTGGCCTTCCCTTGACCGCCAACACTGAGATTAGAGTTCAACCCAGGTTTAGGATCAGATAAACAATCAAACAATCTGAAGGTTAACCAGTTGGGTGATGAATAAATCTGACCCTGCTTCAGTGGTTAGGGGAGAATTAAGACCTCAAAATGTAACCTGTCCAGGTACACAGCTCCTCAGACCAGTCTCTCTGTCCAACACAGAGCACTAATAACTGGAACACATCTGATGTTGGCCTAAATGGAAACTTTCTCAGACAGCACTTTGTCAGACACATTTTTTATAAGGCATTCAAGTTTAGCTTTCATATCTTTAAACAGTCAATTAGAAATAGTAATGGTCACAATGTGTATATCCCCATATTGGGTTTTGTACTGAGTGAGGAGGGTACATCTCATCACTCCTCTGTTGTCAAACCATTTCACAAACACAGCTAACTGAATGGAGATACTTTATATTTTGCCACATCAATATAAGGAAGTGTTAAACATCGCTGCCGTCTAAACATGTCCAGTAGTCATTGTTGTTAAACACCTGTAGGAGGGATGGCGGAGAGAGAAGTTCCTTTAATGTTTTATGAGCCCATGTCAAACACAGTGGTATTCTTTACCCCAGACCACACAGAGCAGCATGACCTATTCCAATACGAACTAATTCAACAAATGGAAACTAAAACAACGGTGACTTCAACATGGTGATTTGTAACCGTGATGACCGAAATATTAAAAAATAATTGTAAAAAGCAAAAGTCAATCTCTTCGGTTTGGAATGAAATTCTTACAGTATCAAGAAAAAAAAGAAAAAAAAACATTCACCTTCATTGTCACTGAATGATATGATGCTAGGTATCGTACAGGGCAGATAGGAAAGTAATATAAATACTTCAGGGTTGGGTCGAGTATAGCATTGCCCCCTTAAGAACAGAAAAACAGATACTCCACAGTATTGACAGATGACCACACAGCCCTGGGTGTGTGTGTGTGTGAGGGTTATCTTTAGGGTTCGAGGGGTGTGTGTGTGGAGGGAGGTGATGGAGTCACAGGTTTACCTGAAGGGGCACCCTGCTCTCTCCCTACACCTATGGGTGCGATGGGTGGCAACAAAAGGCATGCTGAACTGAGGGAGGGTGTATATAGAAACTCCCCTGGTCAGAGGATGGGGAACGAAAAGGGGCAGGGAGCCAGCAGGGGGTGGGGCAGACACTGGGCTGTATGGCGTGGTAATGGAGGGCAATATGGGGGAATTATCTGGGGCAAATTGGTAATGTGGAGCAACTGAGGGCTGATACAGGAGCATTGGATGGTAGTGTGAGGGAAGGTTGGGGACAGATAGCTAACTTTGAGAGCAGTTTAAGGGCCGCGGTGTTAGAAGGTCTTCCTGTGGATGGCCCGTGCTCTGTCCTCCTCATACTCCTTCTTACTGACCCACATCTTCTTAAAGGTGTCCAACGACGCCAGGATGGAGCCACTACACAGAACACAAGAGGGATGAGAGGTGAGTGAGAGCCATCAGGTCGGAAATCACAGCTGGCCTGGAACATCGCTTGCTGCCTCCAGCCATTAGGGATTCAGTCTCAATGACTCAATATTTTGGACAAAACGTCAACACGTTTAAACTAGCAAGGGCAATGATCACAAATGAGTCATAACGTGACTAATAGGCTAGGTTATCAGGTGTCATGTGCAGGTGTCATATGGTTAGCTAGCAAGACATATGAAGCACTTTGCTAGCTAGCTATGCTGAACTCGAACGACTGTTATCCGCAGTTAGCATATGTCTTAGTTGTCCATCCAATGTATTTGGCATCGGTCAAAATGGGCAGGGAGGCAGGCAAGTTCCCGTTCAGTTATTCAAATGTGGGTTGGGACCAGCATGCATTGGGTGACAAGCATGCGTTGGCAGGCAAGCTGCAGAATGGCGAGCAGGCTACCATTCCCCATCGTTTATCAGTGCTATTTTGACGGCCAACCTCGAGCGGAAAAAGTTTGAGAGGGTTTATCTACTGTTCACTCATTAGATTTTAGCTCATCTCGCTCTGGTTAACATTAGTTGTTCATCTTGCTGATGTAGATAGGCTCTCTCTCCCTCAGTTTCCTAACTTTTCATGGTTGTTTGAGCAAAAGACTGTAAAGTTCCCAAAAGTAAGAGGACTCCTGTGGTGTTTACATATTTTCAGGTGTATTTTGTGGCTTTTGGTGAATGTGTTGTAATGATCTAAAGTCACGCTGTTCCAACTGCCTGTAAACACACACAGTCCAGTTCAAAGTGAATGATGACAGGCCTGTGTTGCATATGGCTTATTTGCAAATAGGACAACTGTAGCTCTGATTGGCTATGGCGCACCGGTCTGTGTAGAGTCCGGTCCTGGACAAGACAGATGTTTTTATTAGGTTTTAATTTACCTTGGTGTCTATCAATTTTCCAAACACACGGCTGCTTTCCCACTCTATATTGCTATAGAATTTTCACAAATGCCTCACTCTACGTCATTCCCAAGCATTCTATGAAAGTATGAACACAAGCATTCTATGAAAGTATAAACACTTAAGATAAGGTAATTTTCAAGTTGTCGCTTGTCAGAAAATGTAAAAATATGAACGGATTTTAATACGATTTCATGTTTCTAAAACCCTTTGAAAACAGCCCGCGCCATGGTTCATAAAATTAGATAAAACGCGCAGGAATTCGTGGTAGAAAGGTAGCTCCAGTAAATGGAGCATAACTTTTGAATGGTTTAGGCTAGAGACATACGGTTTTCAGCAATGTAAAAAGCGCAAGCATGACCGCCACTGCGCTCTGTTTTTCCCTCTATGGCACTCAGAGGCTGCGTGACAGCGGAGCCTAGTCAGACTGGTCTGTGCTAAAGAGGCTAAATGAAAAGACACTATGTATCCACTTCGCTCGAGCTGCTCCAATAATTACACACATGTAACAGAAGACATGTCACTTTCTGCACACCCCGGCTCACCGTCGCAGCTAAATTAGATTTAAAGATGCACAGAAAGAGTGGACGGGGAGACGCAGGTGAGTAATGGTTGGTAGAGGATGCAGCTGGTTGATCACAGCGGACACACGTGATTTTGAATGGAGCACTGATCCTGATCTGACGTCATGCTATTCCCTTATTAGAATGCGTAGGGATGCATTCTGTGCTCAGTCAATGATTTCCATACTTTTTCCCCCTCTTCGGATCTACATGGACAGCCTATTCTGAGATCAAAAACGGCGAACACCGCCAATAAGCGAAGAGTTTGCATCCCTGGTGTGTGTGTGTGGTGATCTCTTACCCAATCCACGTGGAGTACAACCTCTCCTGAGGGGCGGAGATCTGGACATGAAACAGAGCAAGGGAGACAGGAAGTCAGCAGGGGTTTGCTGATGTGACAACATCCTGCCAACATATGCTAAAAAAACATCAGGCGTATATACGAACATGCTGAGCTCTGGCCAAGAAGAGGCCCCTGGGCATGAACTTGTTAGCTACTATACCTTGATTTTCACATCTTTGGGAGCGAGCTTCTTCACTTCGCTTAGTAGCCTGTCACCGAAGCCTACAGCAGAAAAGACAATGTTAGCTAACAGGGTGTGTGTGTTTCTGTGCAATGCTGAGCTAAGGAGCCTTAAACCACATGAGAAAACAACCACTTCCCATTCACAACATACTGGTATTAGTTGATGTTGAACAGTCAGTTTGTGTGTGTGTGTAACCTTTGAGCAGTGTGGATCCTCCAGACAGTACGATGTTGGAGAAGAGTGTGCGTCGGAGGTCCATGTCAGACTTCTGGATAGCGAAGGCCAGCACCTCGTGGATCCCCTCGCTCTCGTCTCCGATCAAGTCTGGCCTGAACAGCAGCTCTGGTGCTCGGAACCGGGCTGGACCAATCTGGACAGGGGGGCAGAGGTCAAAAGTCAAAGTTAGGGTCAACTGGGTGTCAGAGATTAGGCACAGGGTCATCATGATGTGGTTGATGTTTGTAATCCTTCAAAAGAAAACAAAAAAGGTGTGTGTGTGTGTTAAACACTAACATCCAGCGTGCTGCCGTCGGGGAGGGTGTACTGGGCCTTATCTGTCTCCAGAGTCTCATCCTTCTGGGGGTTCAGGGACAGGTAGCAGGCTCTCTGAGGACAGAAACACACACATTATCCACACATTCCTATAGACAGCTATAAAGCCCTGTGTTTCTTTTTGTTTGGTGACGTGTGTGTGTGTGTGTGTGTGTGTGTCCGTGTCCGTCCTGTACCTCTTTGATGGTGCGAACCACCTCAAACTCGGCGGAGGTGTGAAAGTCGTAGCCCTCCTTGCGTAGCAGCAGTCGGAGGTAGCGGGACACGTCCCTGCCAGCGATGTCCACCCTCATGATGGAGTGGGGGATGGCAAAGCCCTCGTAGATGGGCACCGCGTGGGTCACCCCGTCGCCCGCATCTAACACCACTCCCGTGGTGCGCCCTGTCGCATAGCTGAGCAGGAGAGGTATGAGAGTATAACATACACACAAAAGCGTGAGTGAGACACTACCACACACAAACACACAGTGAAACACACTCACAGACTGAGGACTGCCTGCATGGAGATAAAGAGGGCAGGGACATTGAAGGTCTCGAAGAAAACCTCAGCCGCCTTCTCCCTGTTCTTACTGGGGTTCAGGGGAGCTTCAGTCAACAGGACAGGGTGCTGGAGGGAAGGAGAGAGAAGGACAGTTTTATCGTCTGTGACTAAAGCCAGTGACCGTGGCTACTGAAGGAAGTGTGTGGTCGACTGTTCGGCAATGACCACCAAAACAAGGAATGAGGTTGTGAAGAGAGGAGAGCTCACCTCCTCTGAGAAGGTCTGCAGCTGTTCCTTGGAGTAGACGTACTGCCAGATCCTCTCCATGTCGTTCCAGTCCTTCACTATGCCGTGCTCCATGGGATACCTCACTGACAGCAACCCTCTGTGCTCCTGAGAGGGGAGGGGGTAAGAGAAGGGTTAGATAGAGGCTTGTTGAGACAGGCCCACTCACAGTGTGTGTGTGTGTGTGTGTGTGTGTGTGTGTGTGTGTGTGTGTGTGTGTGTGTGTAAGCCTATGGTGTGAAGCCTACCTCTGCTTTGGGTCCGATGAAGAGGTCCCCCTCCAGGGCTCCTGCCATTACACGCACATGCTTGGGACGGCCCACACTGGATCACGCACACAGTGGAACACAACAGAGTCATAAACACAACACAAATCCCTTGGATGCTATCTGACTGATTATCAGCGGTGTGTTGTTGGTGTAGGATAAGTCAAAATGGAGATCTTACTAGTTGGGGAAGCAGTATTTGGGGATCTGGTCTCCAGCAAAGCCAGCTTTGACAACGCCTGAACCCTGGGGAGAGAAAGAACGATATAGGTAAATAGGAGTAGAAATTAAAACAGAGAGGAGAGAAATGGGTCCATATTGAGCTAAAAACAGCTTGTGTTGTCCCCACCCAATGCAATTAGCACTCCTCATGTGTGTGTGTGTCTCACAAGACACCGCCTGAAGCTGAAGAAGGCATCATCCCTCTCTGGACGAGATATTACACTTTGCAGCCTTTGTCTGCTGGGTCATGGCAGCATCACAGTCCCTTCTTTATAATTCAACTTTTCATAAGGGTTTGAGTACCATTCTAGTAAAACAGTATGCTACTTGTATAGCTTTAAAAACAGAGCCCATGACAGGCCTCGGAGCTAATCGGGGCAACAGATGACACAGGTAGTACTACGGTGACAACAACCTGAAAGGTCAAGTACACTCATTCAGGATAAATATTCTAGCAAATCAAATTGAAAATGCACTTTCAAGTAGGTCTTTTTTGGATTGAAGTTGTTCCTTTTTAGACTGGTATGCCCTAAGGCGCATGTTCAGAGACTGATGCCGATAGTTCGCGCTTGATCATTCTGCAAACTAACCAATTTTTCTGGCAATGCAGGGCGAGCATCAGGGTCGTTCCACTTCAAAAAGCATAAGAAAATGGATTGACACCCAACATCTCAGATTGCTCTTAAAATGCTGCTGTAGCAACTAACAGATACAATTAGCATTCCCTAAAAATTCCCCCCAAAATTGTCAAAATCAATCCACATACTCCCCACGCCAATCCCACTCCAACAACCAGTAAACAGTATAAGTTATGCATGTTAGACAAGTAGTATGAAGCTGTGACTTGGAGTATTGCTTCTCCATACTATGTCATGTATTCCCTGTAAATCTGGTGATGTTTCTCCTCCTGCTCGGAGAATGTGTAATTGAAGTAGCTTGCAATATTTACCATTATATCAAGTTGACCACTAGAGGTCATTGTTTCTGCTATACCACCACACTATCCATTTGGCTGGACTCTTGTGTGTATTAAATATCTCACAACATTTCCTTTGCAACTTTAGATGGTAAACCAATCGATTTAGCTCAATTCAAGCCAGTCCGCCTTGAAAGCAATTCAGTTTGCCCATCTCTTAGCAACCTAATACTTCAACCCAACTCTCCTTGAATAGTCCAACAAGAGGCAGCTCTCTGAGAGGGCTTATCCCTATTCAATTCCCATATGAATACTTTTTCCGACAAGCCCAAAATGTTGATAGATAAATGGGCTAAAATAAAACACAAATGGTGCAAAAATGTTGACAACCCTACTAAAATAATGAATTGCATGGTAATCTAATGTTTCCCATTTGTTTTTATTTTTATCAGGAAACAGCTCTATATGTATGTGATTAGTGACATTTACCAACAACAACAAACACCAATTGCAAAAACTCTATACAGTTTGTGTTTGGGACTTTCACCATTAAAGACCATCAGAGACCATAACATTGAAACCATTAGAACTCCTCTAGTGGAATAGTTTGCTTGTTCACCAGGAATGGTCTAACAAAAAATGTCCAATTTGGGTGCAATCAAATAGCTTAATTTCTCCAGGACAAAATTACATTTTATGGAAATAATGTTTCAGGGATGTCAATCCTATCGGTTTCTAACTACTGCAAAAGAATATCAGAACAATCGGAGATGTGGGTGTCATGGCTTGCTGAAATGACATGGAACGACTCAGCATAGATGGCTAGCCGTTAGCAAGCCAAGGTGGGGTTCGTCTCCCGGCGAAATAATGTGTCTAGCCGGTGTTGCAGCTAGTTACCTAGTAGCTGATGCGACTATAATTTTATCATATGCATCTTGTTATTCTTCCAGCACATAAAATATGATGGAGATGTGAGATGTAGTTAGCGTTATACAGCGTTTAAATGAAAAACCACGTAACGTAAGCTGGATAGCTAGCACTCGGAAGCTGGTTCTACAGCACAAGTTAGCTAGCAAGCAATGCAACAAAACTTAATCGACAAAAGAGACATTCTACACGCCATGCACATGGGAAGACCTAACTAGCTAGGTGCAACTGGAATATATTGATGAATAGCAAGCTAGTACACAGTATTCAATACTGTCAGCTAACAAAGCTTCCGACACAATAAGCTAGCTAACCTTCCTGGCTAGTCATTTAGCGGGCAAGTCAGGGTGTGGGTGAGTGACATCATACTTACATTATCGATCACAACCGGCTGGTTAGCTATAATGTCATAGGACTCCATGACGAACTGATTGTTTAAGATATGTTTCAGTAATTCCTTCAATAAAATGTGGCCTATTTGATATTTTAATCATGTAAATAACGCCCTGTCACTCTGGGCTCATGCGACTCGCTGCCGATGCTTGCTTTGATCACAACCCAACATGGTGTCTGGTTGTCGTGACGGACACTGGCAACAGCCAATCGCAATGCTGCCAGCTGGAGTTTACGTGCTCACTGTTAAACCCTCTATTCAGGCTTGTCAGCGTGTGCACCGTCTTTGGCTGGCTGGCTTTTCCATCATCTTCATGAATACGTTTATCTTCAGCTAAATCAACTTTGCTCCCTTTACAAGATGACTAGATGAGCATTAGAGAAGTTATATTTATGTGCATGTTTTTGAAATCATGGTTAATTAGCATTGGTAATGAGCTATTACTGAATATAAGTTATGTGTAGTGTATCTATCGTAAATTCCAGAACACCCAGAAATGATTAGATAAAAAAAATGACAGTGTTTCTTTCCCTTCAAGAATGAAGTATCTGTAATCAGAAGGACTGTTGTGTATTTTTGGCACTGAGGTATGGATTTTTGGCGGTCAGTAGGACAGTCAGACCTCTGAGAAGCAAAGCAAGAAAAAGCAAGACCTAGAAAGAATAAGGCGATGACTTTGGCGATTTCCCTTCAAAATAAAAGTATTATAATGACAATGGTAAAAAATTATACAAATGGAAAAAAAATTGTGAGGAAATGTTAGCACTTACAATTTTGTTTAACCAGTTAAATTAAACTAAATGTAATCGAAAATGTAATCAACATTATACCCAAAAGTAATTATCATGAGAGGGCAAAAAACAACTAGTAATGCTGTATACTCCAATAAAGTAAAAATAGCTGAAATACACAATACAAATATAATGAAATTATGAAATATGAAATATGATGTATTTCTATTCAACCAAACTGTATGAATAAGGCTTGAAATTAAAGTCAGAAGTCAGTTGAAGTCAGAAGTTTACATACACCTTAGCCAAATACATTTAAACTCAGTTCTTCACAATTCCTGACATTTAATTCCAGTAAAAAGTCCCTGTTTTAGGTCAGTTAGGATCACTTTATTTTAAGAATGTGAAATGTCAGAATTATAGTAGAGAGAATTATTGATTTCAGCTTTTATTTCTTTCACATTCCCAGTGGGTCAGACATTTACATACACTCAATTAGTATTTGATAGAATTGCCTTTAAATTGTTTGACTTGGGATCAAACATTTCAGGTAGCCTTCCACAAGCTTCCACAATAAGTTGGGTGAATTTTGGCCCGTTCCTCCTTACAAAGCTGGTGTAACGGAGTCAGGTGTGTAGGCCTCCTTGCTCGCACATGCTTTTTCAGTTCTGCCCACAAATTTTTTATGGGATTGAGGTCAGGGCTTTGTGATGACCACTCCAATATAATGACTTTGTTGTCGTTAAGCAAAATTGCCACAACTTTGGAAGTATGCTTGTGGTCATTGTCCATTTGGAAGACCCATTTGCGACCAAGGTTTAACTTCCTGACTAATGTCGTGAGATGTTGCTTCAATATATCCACGTAATTTTGCTTCCTCATGATGCCATCTATTTAGTCAAGTGCACCAGTCTCTCCTGCAGCAAAGCACCCCCACAACATGATGCTGCCACCCCTGTGCTTCACGGTTGGGATGGTGTTCTCCGGCTTGCAAGCCTCCCCCTTTTTCCTCCAAACATAACGACGGTCATTATGACCAAACAGTTATATTTTTGTTTCATCAGACCAGAGGACATTTCTCAAAAAAAAATACAATATTTGTTACCATGTGCAGTTGCAAACCGTTGTCTGGCTTTTTTTATGGCCGTTTTGGAGCAGTGGCTTCTTCCTTGCTGAGCGGCCTTTCAGGTTGTATCGATATACTGTGGATATAGATACTTTTGTACCGGTTTCCTCCAGCATCTTCACAAGGTCCTTTGCTGTTGTTCTGGGATTGATTTTCACTTTTCCCACCAAAGTACATTAATCTCTAGGAGAGAACGTGTCTCCTTCCTGAGTGGTATGACGGCTACTTGATCCCATGGTGTTTATACTTGCGTACTATTGTTTGTACAGATGAACGTGGTACCTTCGGGCATTTTCAAAATTGCTCCCAAGGATGAACCAGACTTGTCAACAATTTTTTGTCTGAGGTCTTGGCTGATTTATTTTAATTTTCCCATGATGCCAAGCAAAGAGGCAGTGAGTTTGATGGTAGACCTTGAAATACATCCATAGGTACACCTCCAATTGACTCAGATGATGTCAAATAGCCAACAGAAGCTACTAAAGCCGTAACATAATTTTCTGGAATTTTCCAAGCTGTTTAAAGCCACAGTCAACTTAGTGCATGTAAACATCTGACCCACTGGAATTGTGATGCAGTGAATTATAAGTGAAATAATTTGTCTATAAACAATTGTTGGAACAATTACTTGTGTCATGCACAAAGTAGATGTCCTAACCAACTTGCAAAAACTATAGTTTGTTAACAAGAAAATGTGTGGAGTGGTTGAAAAATCCAACCTATGTAAACTTCAGACTTCAACTGTATGTACACTATATATATATACAGTAGTATGTGGACACCTCTTCAAATTAGTGGATTTGGCTATTTCGGCCACACTCATTGCTGATAGGTGTATAAAGTTAAGTACACAGCCATGCAATCTCAATTGATACATTTTTTTAGTAAAGTGGCATTACTGAAGTGCTCAGTGACTTTCACCGTGACACCGTCATAGGAGTCCACCTTTCCAACAAGTCAGTTCATCAAATGTCTGCCCTGAGCTAGAGCTGCCCCAGTCAACTGTAAGTGTTGTTATTGTGAAGTGGAAACGTCTAGGAGAAACGTAAAAATCATCTGTCCTCAGTTGCAACACCCACTACCGAGTTCCATACTTCCTCTAGAAGCAGAGTCAGCACAATAACTGTTTGTCGGGAGCGTCATGAAATGTGTTTCCATGGCCGAGCAGCCGCACACAAGCCTAAGATCACCGTGCTCAATGCCAAGCGTCGGCTGGAGGGGTGTAAAACTTGCACCATTTGACTCTGGAGCAGTGGAAAAGTGTTCTCTGAGGTGATGAATTCCGATTCACCAATTGTCAGTCCGATGGACGAATCTGGGTTTGGCGGATGCCAGGAGAACGCAACCTGACCCAATGCATAGGTCCAACTGTAAAGTTTGGTGGAGGAAGAATAATAGTCTGCGGCTGTTTTTCATGGTTCGGGCTAGGCCCCTGAGTTCCAGTGAAGGGAATTCTTAATGCTACAGCATACAATGACATTCCAAATGAATCTGTGCTTCCAACTATGTGGCAACGGTTTGGGGAAGGCCTTTTGCTGTTTCAGCATGACAATGCCCCTGTGCTCAAAGCGGGGTCCATACAGAAATGGTTTGTCGAGATTGGTGTGGAAGAAATTGACTGGCCTGCACAGAGTCCTGACCTCAACCCCATCGAACACCTTTGGGATGAATTGGAACGCTGACTGCGAGCCAAGCCTAATCTGCCAACATCACTGCATGACCTCATTAATGCTCTTGTGGCTGAATGAAACCAAGTCCCCGCAGTGTTCCAACATCTACTGGAAAGCCTTCCCAGAGGTGTGGAGGCTGTTATAAGGGGGACCAACTCCATATTAATGCCCATGATTTTAGAATGAGATGTTCGACGAGCAGGTGTCCACATACTTTTGGTCATGTAGTGTGTGTGTATATATATATATATATATATATATATATATTATGAGTGAAACGTTTGGACACCTACTCATCCCAGGTTTTTTTTCTTCATTTTTACAATTTTCTACATTGTAGAACAACAGTGAAGACATCAAAACTATGAAATAACACATATGGAATCATGTAGTAACCAAAAAAGTGTTAAACCAATTAAAATATATTTTATATTGTGATTCTTCAAAGTAGCCACTCTTTGCCTTGATGACAGCTTGGCTGCTCATTTTGCAGCCCTTAAAGAGTGGCCAGTCAGCTTAAATGCAGTATGTTTTTCATATTGGACATAGATATTGCACCATAGACAAGTACCTGTACAAAACAGATGAGTTTGAACAATAACCTCGGCCACAGGAAGTGTTTCTGGACCTTCGGTGCTCTAGTCATTCTGTATTGCTGAAGATAATTTCCGATTGAGCCGATATGTGCAGGGTTTACTGTCTTCACTAACACAAGAATATTGCCTTTAAATGTCAATAGCGCTGTAACACTGAGCTTCTGCGATACAGATTGAATAGAACCCTTACTGTGGCCAAACAAAAACTTAGGTCAGGAAGTGTTGCTAGATGTGGCCCTGGACAATTATATGGTACAAATATAGCACTATTCAGGAAATTGATTGATTGATTGTGTGTCCATAAACCTAGGGTCCAGTATACTCACTAGAGTCCCTAAAGTACAAAACAGGTGAGTTTGAATAAAAAAAACTGAGCCACAGGATGCATTGCATACCAAAATAGCTTACAATGTAAAAGTCAAAGCCTTCTGGTGGACACTTCGGAAAATATACAAAGAATAATAATAAATGACTACATTAAAAAAGTCAAGAAAGATGCAAGTACATTTCTTTTTAAAAAAGCATGCTTTATTCATAACACATATCACAATGAAGTTACTTGATCGTCAACAGAAATTGATCATCAACAGTAACACTCATCGCTAGAATCAGCACACTGGGCACAAATCTACAGGGTTTCCCCGGCATTTTAAGAAACATAAGCAATCTGATGATTGGCGTGATACTAACCTATTCACATGATCTTACTAGGATAATATTTTTTATTTTGACCCTGAGGCATCTTTTGTTACAAAAGGGTGGCCTTGCACCGATTTAAAGTCTGATTTAAGGTCTGCAGCCTGCTCGTCATCATTTTAAAAAAGTAAGTAATTTACAGGAATGCCAGTCAGTTAACACTCCATCTACTGATCACACTGTTTCCATTGTTTCGCTTAAGCAGTTCGTTTCTCACCTAACCACCTGCTAATTGTCGGAATTTGGCACCACCATTATAGCGTAAGTCAAGAGCGCAAGATATGGATTGGTGTTTTATTTCACACTGGAAGCAAACAAAGAGTAAGCTAAAGTAGTTTATTTGTTCCTTTGTAAATAAGATGTCGGTCAGCGGAGAGTTAAATTGATTGTACAAAAGTGTAGACTGGACCCTGGTTTGATGAACACAAACAATAGTTTGTCCTTTACAGTGCTATGTTTGTACCATATAGTGTTCAGGGGCCCTACGCAAACTTTTGGTTGAAACTCAGTCCGATATGAAAAAACAACTGGATTTCAGCTGATTGGACTCTCTTGAAACGCCAAACAAGCAGTGACGCTCTCCTGGGTGTAACTCTGTGGATTTGGAAACTAGAAGTACTCCTAAGTAGAATGGAACCTCCATTTACTGCAAGACAACCTACAGGAAATTGTGTATGGTTCTCTAAATGATAGGAGTGCACTGTGCATGCACCAAAAATATTGTTCACCATTTAGGCTCAATATTTATAAAATAAATATATGTCATAGAAATACTTGAACGTATTCTTTGTATGATAGCTAGTATAATATATATATATATAATTCTGCACAATTTCGCTCTAATTATTAATTCAGCTATGAACTATACAGGACCTAACTCTTACTCTGAAGGATTCCACAAATCCGTAACCCGGAAGTACTTTATTATTCTTGTCTGCTTTATGGTGGTGACATAAAGCAGTTGACGAAGATTATTTAGCGATCAAAACTCTTCATTCTCTAGTTTAAAACTGACTGTGAGGTATTTCGGGGTATTTATATAGAGGCATTATTGAGGTAAGAAACCAACAACAACTAGCAGTTATGAATTCCTCCATAGCTACTAAACTATTTTTCTAGTCTATTTACGGTAACGTTATACACTTGGCGCAATCTCGGCCTTAACAAAAATCACAAAGCGATTAAAACGTTTTAATGGCAAATTGTATGTCATTTTATGATCTAACTAAAACACAGAAACCCAGCTAGCGTCTCAGGTTAGCTTGCAGTTGTTCAGTGACTGGGGCATTTATTTACCTTTTTTTAACTAGGCAAGTCAGTTATTCTTATTTTCAATGACGGCCTAGGAACAGTGGGTTAACTTGCCTGTTCAGGGGCAGGACGACAGATGTGTACCTTGTCAGCTCGGGGGTTTGAACTTGCAACCTTCCGGTTACTAGTCCAACGTTCTGACCACTAGGCTACCCTGCCGCATATCAGTTTGGCATGGCCGAGACAGCTAAATTAGTTATAAGTTTGGCCAAAACAAAAGTGAGTTAGTTGAATGTAGAAGAAGAAAGCTAATACAAACAGTTGGTAAATGTTGTCTGTGATTTAACCAGATGCAGTATGTAGAGAAAGTGAAAATGACTGTTTGTGTGTAGGTCCTTCCTGGCTGGCCCATGCTGAGACAGGGACCTAGAGGAACTGAACGGACTCAACATGGCCTGTGTAGAGGAGCCCCCTGAGAAGTGTGTGTGTGTCCTTTGTCTGTGTGTGTGTCCTGTGTCCTTTGTCTGTGTGTGTGTGTCCTTTGTCTGTGTGTATTCACCTGTGTCTCCCACTGTGTATGTCCAGGCACTGCTGGGTGTGTTTTGCTACAGAGAGAGAGGACCGCGTGGCAGAGTGGGTGAGCCCCTGCAGGTGTAAAGGCTGTACCAAGTGGATCCACCAGGCCTGCCTGCAGCGCTGGCTCGATGAGAAGCAGAAAGGAAACAGTGGAGGAGCTGTCAGCTGCCCTCAGTGTGGCACAGAGTACAGCATCGTCTTCCCCAAGATGGGTAACTGACACACACAGAGTATAGTCTTTCCCGATATGGGCAATTTGCAGTACACATGCACACACACACAAGGTAGTTCTACTCTAGTGTCTTCTGTCCAGGTGTGTGTAGTTTACTGACTGTGTATATGTCGGTCTGTCCCCCCCTCCAGGGCCATTGGTGTACTTCCTCCAGCAGGTGGACAGGGCTCTGTCGCGGGCCAGTCCGTTCGCTGCTGCTGGGGTGGTGGTGGGGACAGTCTATTGGTCAGCTGTCACCTATGGAGCTGTGACTGTCATGCAGGTACAAGACCCTCTACTCCTGACCCCTGAACCTAAAACCATTATACCCTTGCCCCAATGCATAACCTTTGACCATAACTAACACTAACTTACTACCTAGTTCAGTGAATCCATTGCGAACGCCAAATGCAACACAGAACACAAGATTCACAATTCGCTCCCTCCTTACCTCCCTCCCTCTCCCTCCTCCCCCTATTTCTCCAGGTGGTGGGCCATAAGAAGGGCTTGGATGTGATGGAGAGAGCAGATCCTCTGTTCCTCCTGATGGGTCTACCTACCATCCCTGTGATGCTGGTCCTGGGCAAGATGATACGCTGGGAGGACTACATACTGAGGCTGTGGCAGAGACACTCCTCTAAACTACAGCTGCTAGTTCCAGGTACACACACACAGTGCAGTCGGGAACATATTCAGACGCCTTGACTTTTTCCACATTTTGTTACGTTACAGCCTTATTCTAAAATGGATCAAATGTTTTTTACCTCATCAATCTACCCACAATACCTCATAATGACAAAAGCAAAAAACAGATTTTTAGAAATGGTTGCAAATATATAAAAATATTCAGACCCTTTACTCATAACTTTGTTGAAGCATCTTTGGCAGCGATTACAGCGTCTTCTTGGGTATGACTCTACAAGATTGGCACACCTGTGTTTGGGTAGTTTCTCCCATTCTTCTCTGCAGATCCTCTCAAGCTCTGTCAGGTTGGATGGGGAGCGTCGCTGCACAGCTATTTTCAGGTCTCTCCAGAGATGTTCGATCGGGTTATAGTACGGGCTCTGGATGGTCCACTAAAGAACTTGTCCCGAAGCCACTCCTGCGTTGTCTTGGCTGTGTGCTTAGGGTCGTTGTCCTGCTGGAAGGTGAACCTTCGTCCAAGTCTGAGGTCCTGAGCGTTCTGGAGCAGGTTTTCATCAAGGATCTCGCTTTATTTTGCTCTTTTCATCTTTCCCTCGATCCTGACTAGTCTCCCAGTCCCTGCCGCTGAAAAACATCACCACAGCATGATGATGATGCTGCTACCGCCACCATGCTTTACCATTGAGATGGTGCCAGGTTTCCTCCAGACGTGACACTTGGCATTCAGGCCAAAGAGTTCAATCTTGGTTTCATCACACCAGTGACTCTTTAGGTGCCTTTTGGCAAACTCCAAGAGTGCTGTCAGTTGTGCCTTTTACTGAGGAGTGGCTTCCGTCTGGCCACTATACCATAAAGGTGTCATTTATGGAGTGCTGCAGAGATGGTTGTCCTTCTGGAAGGTTCTCCCATCTCCGCAGAGGAACTTTGGAGCCCTGTTCGAGTGACCATTGTGTTCTTGGTCACCTCCCTGCCCAAGGCCCTTTTCCCCAAATTGCTTAGTTTGGCCGGGCGGCCAGCTCTAGGGAGAGTCTTGGTTGTTCCAGACGTCTTCCATTTAAGAATGATGGAGGCCACTGTGTTCTTGGGGACCTTCAATGCTACAGAAACCTGTTTTTGCTTGGTCATTATGGGGTATTGTGTGCAGATTGATGAGGGGGAAGAAGAACATTTGATCAATTTTAGAATAAGGCTGTAATCTAACAAAATGTGGAACAATTCAAGGTTTCTGAAAATTTTCCAAAGGCGCTGTGGTACATTCCTGCAAATGAAATTCACTTGATACATATTTTTTTTAAACTCTCCTTTTTGTCTCTCTCCTCCCCTGACACCCATCCCACACAGGTATAGGGCGTCCGTTGCCCCGTGTGCCAGCTGATGGGAGTAATGGAGGGGACCACCTGTCAGTGTCTCGTACTTTGTGTGGAGCTCTCATCTTCCCCTCCGTGGCCAACCTGGTGGGACGGCTGATCTTCAGCAGGGTACCTTCATCTCTGCAACGCACCGTTCTGGTGAGTGTGAGTGTGTGTGTGTGTGTGTGTGTGTGTGTGTGTGTGTGTGTGTGTGTGTGTGTGTGTGTGTGTGTGTGTGTGTGTGTGGTGTACAGAATGTCTGGGTTGGCAGGTGTTTTATGCTTCTCTTTTTCTCCCTCTCTCTCTCTCTCTCTCTCTCTCTCCCTCTGTGTTGTAGGGTGGTATAGCGTTTGTGGTGATGAAGGGAGTGTTGAAGGTGTATTTCAAACAGCAGCAGTACCTCACCCAGGCCAACCGCCACATCCTCAACTACCCAGAGAGAGAGAGGGACATGGATGGAGAGGGGCGGAGTGAGGGAGGAGAGGACGACACAGAGGATAGTGGAAACGAGTGAACACCCCCCCCTAACCCTAGAGGGCGAAGGAGGGACGGAGAGGTAGAGCGGAGATATAATTAGTCGGAGCAGAAACGATTGACTCCCAGAATCCTCTCTGTTCCCTGACCTCACACAAAGAGAAACCTGCAATCAAGCACAATGTAGTTTTATTTTACTCAGACAAGGGGTGTGTTTAAGAGGTGTGTTACGTTCCCAAACAGATAACTTGTCAAATAGAAATGCAGTTGTGAGTTTTCTCCCATTGGTGTCTCCTGAACTCAACCATGCTCTGGTATTTCATTGTAAGATATCCACCCAATCGTGTGTGTGTGTGTGCGTGTGTGTGCGCGTATGTCTACACCTGGGGTGTCGAATCCGGCCGGTGGGTGGTTTGAGTATATATATAAGAACAATTTTTTTGCAACCAATTTTTAGTGCTGCCCTTTGGACCTCGTTGAAGACCAACCCCCCCGGGGTAAAAGGAGTTCGACACCCCTGGTCTACGTTGCAGAACCCTTGCTATTTTATTTGCTTGTAAGAATGAATGAGCTAATAAAGTGATTTGATTGTTAAATACTACATTCTCTCTGTTACTATTGACGTGGGATGACTTCTACTTTCCCTTACCTGTCCCTGGCTGATGAGGTTATTATTGACGTGGGATGACTTCTACATTCCCTTACCTGCCCCTGGCTGATGAGGTTATTATTGACGGGGATGACTTCTACTTTCCCTTACCTGTCCCTGGCTGATGAGGTTATTATTGACGTGGGATGACTTCTACTTTCCCTTACCTGCCCCTGGCTGATGAGGTTACGTGGGATGACTTCTACTTTCCCTTACCTGTCCCTGGCTGATGAGGTTTATTATTGACGTGGGATGACTTCTACTTTCCCTTACCTGTCCCTGGCTGATGAGGTTACTATTGACGTGGGATGACTTCTACTTTCCCTTACCTGTCCCTGGCTGATGAGGTTATTATTGACGTGGGATGACTTCTACATTCCCTTACCTGCCCCTGGCTGATGAGGTTACTATTGACGTGGGATGACTTCTACTTTCCCTTACCTGCCCCTGGCTGATGAGGTTATTATTGACGTGGGATGACTTCTACTTTCCCTTACCTGCCCCTGGCTGATGAGGTTACTATTGACGTGGGATGACTTCTACTTTCCCTTACCTGTCCCTGGCTGATGAGGTTACGTGGGATGACTTCTACTTTCCCTTACCTGTCCCTGGCTGATGAGGTTATTATTGACGTGGGATGACTTCTACTTTCCCTTTCCTGTCCCTGGCTGATGAGGCTATTATTGACGTGGGATGACTTCTACTTTCCCTTACCTGCCCCTGGCTGATGAGGTTACTATTGACGTGGGATGACTTCTACTTTCCCTTACCTGCCCCTGGCTGATGAGGTTATTATGGACGTGGGATGACTTCTACTTTCCCTTACCTGCCCCTGGCTGATGAGGTTACTATTGACGTGGGATGACTTCTACTTTCCCTTACCTGTCCCTGGCTGATGAGGTTACGTGGGATGACTTCTACTTTCCCTTACCTGTCCCTGGCTGATGAGGTTACGTGGGATGACTTCTACTTTCCCTTACCTGTCCCTGGCTGATGAGGTTATTATTGACATGGGATGACTTCTACTTTCCCTTACCTGCCCCTGGCTGATGAGGCACTACGTTTGATAGTAGGGGTGGTGTAGAACTTTAAGTGAGGAAAGAAGTGGAACAAATGATGACCAATGCCATCTCGGTAAGTCCATGTGAGTTACTGCCTCCACTGCAATTGGACAACATTTACTCATTGATCGCTGATTGGCTGACATTATTGCAACACCTAGTGAAGGAACATTTTATGTTTGTGCTTTTCTAATAACCAATTTGACTGGGTTCATGCAAGTGACTGATTGGTCGTGCCTGGGAGGAATCTTCACTATCAGTCTAAGCAATTTGGCAGCACGCCCAGAACAAAGGGATATCTCAGTTTCAAGGTCTCAGCTTGGAAAGAAGAAGCCTCGTGAGGTATTGGTCGGTCACATGCATGAACCAAACGTTAATGATGAATTCATTCTGAATAAGCTAAATCCGAGCCCCACATTTTTACAGGCAGGGACTTGCCTGTTTTGCATGTTATTTTGGCATTAATACGTGTCACATATAGGTTTGCAAACAATGTAAAAAATATATATATCATACACACATGGTGTCATTTTTGTTTTCTTGAGTAAGGAAGCTCCAAAATGCAGGTGTTTCAGCCCAGCTCAGTTCTTTCTGTGGTGGTGGGGCGAGCCAGCAAAAAATAGGAGCATTGCGCCATGTTTGGCAGAGTGTTCGGTCACTCATGGGGACACTACGTCATCGCAAAGTTTATATCCTTAGTAAGGGTAGACATCCAAAATTTCCGCCCTTTGTATCCTGCCAGAGTTAGAAACTCAGCAAAAAAGAAACTTCCCTTTTTCAGGACCCTGTCTTTCAAAGATAATTCATAAAAATCTAAATAATTTCACAGATCTTCATTGTAAAGAGTTTAAACACTGTTTCCCATGCTTGTTCAATGAACCATAAACAATTAATGAACATGCACCTTTGGAACGGTTGTTGAGACACTAACAGCTTACAGAAGGTAGGAAATTAAAGGTCACAGTTATGAAAACTTAGGACACTAAAGAGGCCTTTCTACTGACTCTGAAAAACACCAAAAGAAAGATACTCATCTGCGTGAACGTGCTAGAGGCATGCTGTAAGAGGCATGAGGACTCCAGATGTGGCCAGGGCAATAAATTGCAATGTCCGTACTGTGAGATGCCTAAGACAGCGCTACAGGGAGACAGGATGGACAGCTGATCGTCCTCGCAGTGGCAGACCACGTGTAACAACACCTGCACAGGATTGGTACATCTGAACATCACACCTGTGGGACAGGTACAGGACGGCAACAACAACTGCCCGAGTTACACCAGGAACGCACAATCCCTCCATCAGTGCTCAGACTGTCCGCAATAGGCTGGGAGAGGCTGGACGGAGGGCTTGTAGGCCTGTTGTAAGGCAGGTCCTCAACAGACATCACCAGCTACAAAGTTGCTTATGGGCACAAACCCACCGTCACTGGACCAGAGAGAGCAGCGGTTGATGAGCAGAGAATGTGACGTGAATTGGTCTCGGACACACAGGAATGTATCAGATCTAGGATCTACTGTACACACGTTTGTAATGTTGAAAAAAAGGTCCCACGTGTATTTAAAATACTTGATGTATTTGTAAAGGTAAATTCAGAATGTATTGTGGCAGAATGGTGTTGTATCCATCCACTGAAGTGCCAGACACATCTATGCCAAGGTGCATTGGTGCTGTTCTAGCTCGTGATGGTCCAACGCCCTATTAAGACACTATGTTGGTATTTTATTTAACTAGGCAAGTCAGTTGTGAACATACTTTTTTTTGCTGTACTTAGTTACCACTCCTAGACAGTATGTTGGTTTCCCTGGCCTTGTCTGAGAGCAGCGATTGATGAGCAGAGAATGTGAAATTGTCACGCCCCGATCTGTTTCACCTGTTCCTGTGATTGTCTCCGCCCCCTCCAGGTGTTGCTTGTTTTCCCCAGTGTATTTATCCCTGTGTTTCCTGTCTCTCTGTGCCAGTTTGTCTGGACTACTTTCCTGCCTGCCTGCCCGCCCTCGAATCGACCTGCCCTTCGGTACCTATTGGACCTACTAGTTTTGACCTTTTGCCTGTACACGCCCATTCCCTTGTCTACCCCTTTTTGGATTAATAAACATTGTAAGACTCCAACCATCTGCCTCCTGTGTCTGCATCTGGGTTTCGCCTTATGCCTTGATAGAAATGAGTACCAGGTTGGTCTCAGACACACAGGAATGTATCAAATGTTTGTAATGTTGAAAAAAAAGGCCCCACGTGTATTTAAAATGCTAGATGTACTTTTAAAATTAGATTCGGCGGTGCACAAAGTAAGCAACCGAGGACTTCCGCTACAACTAAGAATATGAGGCAAGAGGCTAAACTTCTTTGGTAGAGAAATTAACATTGAATTATCTGACAACAGCTCTGGTGGACATTCCTGCAGTCAGCATGCCAATTGCACGCTCCCTCAAAACTTGAGACATTTGTGGCATTGTGTTGTGTGAAAACTGCACATTTTAAACGGCCTCTTATTGTCCCCGGCACAAGGAGCACCTGTGTAATGGTCATGCTGTTTAATCAGCTTCTTGATATGCAACACCTGTCAGGTGGATGGATTATCTTGGCAAAGGAAAAATGTGCACTAAGAGCGATGTAAACAAGTTTGTGCACAAAATTAGCGAGAAATACGTTTTTGTGCGTATGCAACATTTCTGGGATCTTTTATTTCAGCTCATGAAACAATGGGACCAACATTTTACATGTTGCGTTTATATTTCAGTTCAGTGTAGTTGTGTTATTATGTCAAAGGCCCCTCAGTGATCCGCAAACAGGAATGTACCACACTGTGAGGGTTTTGGTTTGAAATCTGGCACATCACGAAGGAATTAACATGGTCCACACACACCAACACAGTCGTGAAGAAGGTATGACAATGTCTCTTCCCCCTCAGGAGGCTGAAAAGACTTGGCAAGGGGCCCTCAGATCCTCTAATAGTTCTACAGCTGCACCGTTGAGAGCATCTTGACTGGCTGCATCATTGCTTGCTCTGGCAGTTGCTTG